>NC_142880.1:68669469-68820984 GCF_051225735.1 Oryctolagus cuniculus | reverse complement strand
TACCATCAGATTGCATTACACTTTGTTATAGAAGGACCAGTAACTTGTGAGGTTTAATTCTAGCTCTGTTAACACTTGCATGTATTTAGATAAGCTACTTAGGTTCGTTCTTAAATAGGAGGTGCGGGGGAACATTAAAGATTTGTTTGGGGCCGGCTCTGTGGTGCCAGCATCCCGTGTGAGCGCCGAGTCCTAGTCCCGATTGCACAGCTTTCTGCTGTGGCCTGGGAAGGCAGTGGAGGATGGCCCAAGTGCTTGGGCACCTGCACCTGCGTGGGAGACCAGAAAGAAGCACCTGGCTCCTGGCTTTGGATTGGCGAAGTTCCGGCCATAGTGGCCATTTGGGGGGTGAACCAATGGAAGGAAGATCTCTCTCTCACTGTCTAACTCCTATTTGTAAAAAAAAAAAGTTTGTTTGAAAGAGTTATACAGAGAGAGAGGGAGGGAGACCTTCCATCTGCTGAGTCACTCCCCAGTTGGCCATAACGGCCGGAGCTGTGCCAGTCCAAAGCCAGGAGTTGCTTCTGGGTCTCCCACCCAGGTGCAGGGGCCCAGGGACTTGGGCCATCCTCTACTGCTTTCCCAGACCATAGCAGGGAGCTAAATCAGAAGTGGTGCAGGAGCAGCTTTATCCGCTACGCCACAGCACTAGCCGCCCCCCCCTTTTTTTTTTTTTTTTTAAGATTTATTTATTTGAAAGGCAGAGTTAGAGAGGTCTTCCATCCACTAGTTCAATTCCCAGATAGCCTCAATGGCTGGGGCTGGGCCAGGCTGAAACCAGGAGCTTCATCTGGGTCTCCCTTATGGATGCAGGGACCCAGGCACTTGCACTGTCTTCCACTGCTGTCCCAGGTGCATTAACTTTGGAACTGGCGCCCATATGGGATGGCTGGTGCTGCAGGTGCAGGCTTAACCTATGCCACAGCACCAGCCTCTGTATACTAATTTAATAGAACATAAAGAGATAAGGACCCAGGCAGACTAGGAAGCTTCAGTTCTTCCGGATGTAACACTAGAGGTTAAAGTTGTTTTTGGCATTTTGAGTGTATCTTAAAGTTTAGTACAGTAAGCATCATCGTGTTTTCTTGCCCTAATGAGCTCGTGGTGGTTTCAACACATAGCTTAATAGTAATCTTTTTTTAGATGGCTATGAGAATTCAGTCAGAATGTATTAAAAATTTAATTGGCATTTAATTTTTCTCCCGTATTTAACTACCCCAAGTGTCGGAAAAAGTCTAGACTAATTATTTCAGAAGTAGATTCATTAAGAAAGTCTGATTTAAGAAAATTGGGAATCCGGGCTAAATTGAATAACCTAGCACAGAAATCATAACAGAGATAATACTTCCTGATGTTAGATATAACCATAGGAAGAATAATTCCTAATATTAAGTAGACATAAAATACCAGTGCATCACCAGAGGTGAAATCATGGTCTAAGTAGTGTAATTGCTTATTGATCTATATATTTATATTAACATCAATTGAGAACCCCCAAGTTTATATAAGGAAGCCTCAGAGTATGTTGAAAGTGGAATTAAGAGGTTGGCCATATGGCATAGAAGGTTAATCTCTACCTGCAACGTCAGCATCCCACATGGGTGCCGTTCCAAGACCCTTCTGCTCCATTTCTGATCTAGCTCCCTGCTAATGTGCCCGAGAAAGCAGTGGAGGATGTCCCAACTGCTTGGACCCCTGCACATACATGAGAGACCCAGAAGTTCCTGTCTCCTGGCTTCCACCTAGCCTGCATTGCAGCCATCTGGGGAGTGAACCCAGCAGATGGAAAATTTCTCCTTTCTCTTTGTCCTTCTCTGTTTCTGCCTTTCAAATAATAACTTTTTAAAGTAGAATCAAAGTTTATTTTGGCACAGAAATTGTGAAATCCATGAAAAGTTTTTTACATCATAGACATTTCTTCACTAACTTTCTGAAGAATCTCGTAGGATTTCAAAGGTTTTTGCACCAAGATGAATTTACTGTTAAACTTTTTAAATTTCCCTAGTATGTCTAGTGTTTTAACTTTTAGGTTAACATGTTTACAGGTATAGCAGAATCTTAACTCTAGATACAAGGGACATGGAGTCAGTATAAAATTTGACTTGTTGAAAAAAAAAATTTGACTTGTTGAATTACACATTGGATTGAGGACTTCATTTACATAATTCTAAAGTTAAGATGTATTCTAGTATAATTTGGTCTAGGAAAGTTACATTACATGGATTTTTTTGTTTCATGGCTTAGCATCTTAGACATTTCCTGAATTGAAGCATTAAACTTATGACACATTTGTTTCCTTTACAGATACTTGGATGATATTGATGATGAGATGGACCCAGAGATAGAAGAAGCTTATGAAAAGTTTTGTTTGGAATCAGAGCGTAAGAGAAAGCAATAAAGTTAAATTTCAGCGTATCAGTTTTATAAAACAGTTTAGGTATGGTGATTTAGCAGAACACAGGAAACCAAGAAGATTTGTCACTCTTATACCAAATTAAGGATGTTGAGTTACGTTACTAATGTATGCAACTTTAATTTTGTTTAACACTATCTGCCAAAATAAACTTTATTCCCTATAACTTAAAATGTGTATATATATAAAATAGATTATTATGTACAGTTAATTCTACTGTTTTGGCTGCAATAAAATCGATTTTGAAATAAATAAATGTTGAAAGTAAATTTTGCTAGCTGATAAGACACCTTAAATCCTACTTTTTCTTGAGGGGAAAAAGTCTTAGCCTTGGAAATACATACTGCAAAAATGTAGCATTTTTTTTATACAGGTATTATAGCTTACTTTAGTTTAGTATATCAGTGAATTGAGTTCCCAGTATGAACCAGGATCATGAAAATCTTTAGCATTAAAGTCTTAGAGAATATCATTGACAACTGATTGACAATGTAAATGCTGTTGGATACCAAGGGCTTTCAAAATGTCATTTAAAAAAAAAAATAGAAAAGTTTAGAGAACTCCTAGCTCAACAATCAAGACTCTTCACTGAAGATTTATTTCAGTTCCAGAATTGTCTTTTTTTTTCCCCCTAAGTTCATTACCCTAAGGCCTAGAACATTATTCTGCTTTATCTCTGTGGCTTTCTCACTTTCATTTTGTAGCATGGGTTGCATAGACTTTTTTACTAGGGAATTATGAGATTTGTCATTCAAGTTTTCATCTGCTTTATAATTGATACACACTGAAGATCAATTTTCTAATACATTTTACTATAATGTGGTACCACCTCAGCCCTATTTGTTTACCTAATGTCAAATCTTTTTCCGACTAACTAAAATTTATGTACAAAAGATTGCTTGTAAATATGCATGTAAATAGTTCTATTAATAACCCACTGTTTTACATTTGGTACATCTATGTCTGTTAATACAGTTAGCTTTCTCACTTTTCTGCTTGTTTGTTCAGTCTGAATTAAAATTAGACTTTGAAATAAAACTTAAATAGTTTTGTTTCCTCTAAATTTTTGAGGTGGCATTCTGGTATTTTAAACCTACTGAACTTGTTTATGACAAAGTTTACTTAAAGGTTTGAAATTAGACTATACTAGGGTAGAAGATAGCTTATTTGATGTTTGTTGAATAAGAATTCAATTCAATGACAAGTCTACCTGGAAAAACTACCAAATATAAAACTTAAATTCTTTATTAAGGGGAATGGTGATATTGGAGTTTTATAAAGTTGAATGCTGTTACTTTTTTTTTTTTCCAAAATGGCTGATTCGGCGTGGTGGCCATTACCGTTATCTGCAATTTTCTGATGATACTGCATATTATAAATTTGAGGAGTGGTAGTACATTAAACCAGGGACCAAGGAATGCTCACTGTATATATTAAACTTCTAGCAGTTTCTGTATGAATGACCATCCTGTATTTGTTCGCTAGCTCAACTATTGCTATATTCACAGTACCCATGAAGAGGATCAACATATGTTCCAGATACTGCTGCTGCTTAAGACACTAAGTTTGGGTAGTTTTTAAAGCAACAAACATTTTGTCAATTTCATGGATTCGGTGGTTCAGGAATTTGTACAGGACACAATGAGGATGACTTTCCTTTATTACATAACGTCTGAGGTTTTGCATGGGAAAACTAAGGGCTGAGGGTAGGTCAAGCAGCTGGAAGATATCTGGTCATTGAGAATCATCTCACATGGCTGGAAACTAAACTGAGATGAGTTGAAGTTAGGACCAGACAAGAGCTGTTGACCACAACCATCCACACTGTGCTTGTCCATGTAGTTTGTACTTTTCACATCATTGGCTTGATTCTAAGATGGGCTTAACAAAAGACCCAGAAAGAAGCTGCAGTGTTACAATAGAACCTTCTCGGGGTTTTAATAATTTGATTAAAACAAAATCGGATAAGATGCTATAAGGGAATGTGTGGATGTGTCTTGAAATTGCAACAGCGCATAATGAATATGCCCTGTGCCACAATTTTTAGCCTTTAGGACTGCCATGTCTTCAACAGAAACATAAGTCTTCTCTAGAGATTATTAGTACAGATCTCCAGTGAACAAGGACGCACAGGTGCCAGGAAAGGTCAGACATGTGTTCTGGCAGGAAAACAAAAATACTGATTTTAACCTGGCAGTCCTGTCATCAGCTCAGAGCTTCTGCCTTGATGTTAATTCCCTCCAAACACATCTGATCCGGAGCCTGCTGGATTTGTTGTAGTGAGGGAGAAAACATACACCTTGGGCAAACTAAGATGTATCCCTGAGAGGATGTTAGAACGTGTTTAAGGATTTGGGCTTCTGGTGGATAATTTGGGGGATGGTCTAAGACACTGGAAGTTCACTCTAGGCTGCTTATCAGAAAACAAAGGTAATTCTATAAGGTATTCAAGGCAGTCTTTTGTGGAGGGAGGGCAGATGAATATGGGTTGAATTTACTCTTGTTTTTTAATTTTAAATCACACTTGTAAGAGGGAAATGTTTGACAAAGTAAAAACTTGTCCAGGACTGAAATTTGGCTCAAACTGGAAAAGAAAAAGGCTGTTCTACCATTAATCTGCTGGGAGGACAGGCAGAACTAGCTGCGAAGTTAGCAGGAAACATTCTCCCAAGGGCCTGCAGCAGCTATAAAATACCATCAGTACCCCCACCTCGTGTGACAGCCAATGTTCAACCAGTGATGTCCCCACACCTACATGTGTTACTGGAGATACCCAAATTGCTCAGCTGTCCTTAATGCATTGCGGTACTAAATCCAGTTCTCATCCTGCTGCAGAAACAGCATGTGACCCAGAGCTGGTCTCCTCACTTCATAGCTTTCTCAGAATCCTTCAGCAGGAACTCAAACCTTACCAAAGATGGCACCCTCCTCCCTCTTGTGTGTGCCCTCTTGGGTTCCCCTGTTGTGAGCTCTCTCCTAAATCGGTATGTGATTTCGTCAGATCACAGGTGTGAACCTGGTGGTCTTTGGTTGACTAGACTTTAGCAGATATAAATAATTGAACCTCATGTGCTGCTACCCTATTGTGTCAGCTGGCAAACACCAACCCTGGCTCAACCTAACCCTGCTTCTGCATTGTACCACTGTAACTTCATGGTCACCTTTAATTAGGCCAACAGCACAGCCAACAATTGTACTGTTTCTTCAATCACTTTAAACATTTTCAAACTCCACAGTGTTCCTTCATCCTGTAATTGATTTTTTGCCACGCAGGAAAAAAACTACAGGACAAATGTATACAAGTCCCATCTATTTTCCCGTATAGAAAGTATCCTTCCTGTTAAAAAGCCAGGTGTTTTGTTTTTGTTTTGCGAGGCAGAGTTAGAGAAAGGTCTTCCCTCCGTTGGTTCACTTCCCAAATGGCTGCCGCGGCCGGTGCTGCAATGATCGGAAGCCAGGAGCCGAGTGCTTCCTCCTGGTCTCCCATGCGTGTGCAGGGGCCCAAGCACTTGGGCCATCCTCCACTGCCTTCCAGGACCACAGCAGAGAGCTGGACTGGAAGAGGGGCAACTGAGACTAAAACCCGGCGCCCATATGGGATTCCCTGAAGGCGGAGGGTTAACCTAGTGAGCCACGGCGCCGGCCTCAAAGAGGCCAGTTTTTCAACATGTGCTGGAATCTTATCCTCATTCATGACTTGTGCTTGGTCAGTGGATAGATTTAATCTCTATTGGCTCTTCGTGTGAGCTTTGAAAATGTCATTCCTCTCGTCAAGAGAAATCACCTTGATCCTTCACTCCAGCTACAGTCCTATCTCTGCTTCTTGGAATGCTCGTGTTGCCTCCCTCACCACTCGCCCCTACCATTTCCTTCCTTCTTCCCCCTTCAAATCCACTATGGCTTCTGCCCCACTGTATGCAATGGCCCTTACTAAATTCTCCAGTGACCTGTATGTCGCTAAATTCAATAGACACTTCATATTTTTTTAGCTTGGCGCCCCTGGCAATATATGACAGCAAGATTGAAAACCTCAAGGCTTCCAGGACACAATAACTATTTCCTTAGGCTGTTCCTCCTCGATGCTTTTGGGCTGTTTTTGTTTGTCGCTCCCCCTCTTCGCGGAGGAACGACACTAAACCCTGCCTAGGCTTCATATCCAAGTCACGGCACCATTATGTCGCTCCCCCTCTTCGTGGAGGAACGACACAGGACCCTGCGCTGTTCTTTCATCTGCTCGGCCCTCCCCGGGTTTGCTGCTGGTTCTTCCCAGGTTGGCTACCGTCCCTTCCACCTCCGTGGAAGGGCGGTTCCCCCTGCCACTTTCCCCACTTCCGCGGGGGAGCGGCACACTGCCAGCCGGCTCTCTCGGGGGCTGCACAGGTGTTCCTTCAGATAGATGTTCCCCTTAGATGTTCCTGGTGCATGTTGTCTCTCTCCTCCTTTATAGTCCTCTTCCACCAATCCCAACTCTGCTACCCACACGCTGAGTACGCTGCTCTCCTCCAATCAGGAGCAGATCCTACAGTTTATTGGTTGAACTGGAGGCAGCTGTGTAGAAGCTGTTTCTCCCTTCTCAGCGCCATATTGTGGGAGAGCAGATGCATAGAAGAAGTCTTAATTCCAGTAACAGTCTAGTCCGAGTTGCTCCCCACATTTGTTTTGTTTTGTTTTGTTTTTAGCTTCTAAGTATCGATTCTTCAAAGTTTAGTCATAAAGATGTCACTATTCCTATGTCACAGTATTATTGGACTATTTAATTTTCTCCTGTGACTTTAGTTCGGTGCTATCAGCCAATGACTTCCAGGATTGTTCGATGGCATAACCACCTACTCACTTGCTCCAACAAGAAACCCTAAAAGTGTTTTTGCTGCCTCTGTCTAAAGCCCCATATTCATTCATCACCAAGAATAGTCACTCTCCTAAGTTTTTACTTGAGCTGTGTTTTTCTAGCCTTACTGCCCAGGTACTGAATTCTAACTGCCATTATCTCCTATTGCTTTTTCCACATCTGCTCTTGCATCCCATAGTACCTTCCTCACCCAGCAGTTCCAAGAAATCTTTCTAAAATACAAAATAGTGTCACAAAACTACTCTGCAGTAAAATTTCTATATAGGAGTTTCTCAGTCAATGGAGGGGAATAAGGAAGGAATGGGAACAAGGAAGGAATGGGATAGGATCTGTGCTGGCAGTGTATAATACAAACTTTCACATCGATGAAGATATGGCTGTCTAAGGAGACTATTGGCCTTCATAAAAGATTGAGATAAACTTTCAAATTAAGGAGTTTTCTAATCTATCTCAATGTTCCCACTTTTGCTTGAAGTCTCAGTGCTAAATAATTACACCTCAATAAAAGTGTTACAAAAAAAAACAACTTGGCCTAAGATAGGAAACTCTCCTTTTTGAAATTTGGTATCAGAAAATGTTTTAAAGTCTGTAAGTCATAAATCCATAATATAAAGTGGGAGTACCCATTGCAGGCTTCTTTGTCCTCAAACTTAAGGGTATTCTTCCAGCCAATTTAAGGGGAAACATCTTTCCCTTGGGCCTAGAGCCTGGGGTTTTAACCTCTCCTTGAAATACTTTCCCCTTCCTACCTGATTAACACCTACTTAAACTTCAGATTTCTTTACAAGTTTTTTTTGTTTTTTGTTTTTTGTTTTTTTTTGACAGGCAGAGTGGACAGTGAGAAAGACAGAGAGAAAGGTGTTCCTTTTTGCCGTTGGTTCACCCTCCGATGGCTACTGCGGCCGGCGCACCGCGCTGATCCAAAGCTAGGAGTCAGGTGCTTCTCCTGGTCTCCCATGGGGTGCAGGGCCCAAGCACTTGGGCCATCCTCCACTGCACTCCCTGGCCACAGCAGAGAGCTGGCCTGGAAGAGGGGCAACCGGGACAGACTCCGACGCCCAGACCGGGACTAGAACCCGGTATGCCGGCGCCGCAAGGCGGAGGATTAGCCTAGTGAGCCGCGGCGCCAACCTACAAGTATTTCTTTTGCCTCAGTTACATCTGCCCAATGCATGCTCTCACAGAGTTTTATTTTTGTTTCAGGAACACTTCACCGCGACTGTGATCAAATGAATTAATACACCAAGGAAGCGCCTGTTTTTCGGCTTCATCCCAAGTGTGTAGCAGGTTCTCCATAAGTACTTGCTTAATGGCAGTCAATACAGCCAACTTGTCTATCTGCTGTTTTAGAGGGGAGAAAAGAGTGCAGACACACAGTGGAAGGCATTTTCTAATACTAAATTAGGAAATGAAAGGGTTCTACCTTTGGCTAAGTTTTCTTTAACAGATTTATTAAGATACCAGTTGTTTGGATTACTTAAGTAAACATCACCCCACTAACATCCACTCTTGTGCTGCACCGTCTGAAGGCTGGTTCTTATCACGTTTTATTACAAGCAAGTCCTCCCTGACAGCGTCAGGTACTGGGAGTAAACGCCCAGAGGAGCCCAGCGTCTTCCGGCCTGCGGTGCTGCCCCCTCGCGCTTCCGGCCCCACCCGTGCGGAGCGAGCTGGGGGCGTGGCCCGGGGGCGTGGCCCGGGGCGGACTTCCGCTCCTCCTTTTCCGGAGACCTGAAGCCGCCGCCGCGGGGCGCGGGGATCTTTGAAACGCGGCTTTTGCGGCCTGAGCGGGGGTGGCCGTCTCGTGTCCGCTGCCCTAACTTGGCAGGCGTTTCAGACAAAGCGCTCTCCCAGTGGCCGTGTTCCTCTGCGGTGGCGATTGTTTTCCTTCGTCAAGAAGCGGTACTTGCTGGTAATTTGTCCAGGTTACGCGACATCCCTGGAGACGCGATCTTGGGCTGGCGCAGACCCAGCAGCTTCCAGCGTTTGGGCACATTTAAAGCCCGGAGGCCGTTGATCGGCCTCCTCTCCCCAACTTCTCAGCTCAGAACTGCTGTGTGAGTGCATGACGTGTGGTGGTGGTCCTGAGAAAGCCGTTTTTCTAACTAGAGGTCGTATTTTGAAAACAGGTTCTTGTTGATGTCAAGAACAGATCTGTGGCCTTACGATCTTTGAACATACTCTATATAAGCATTACGTGCTGGGTGTGCGAACGTGAACGGGGCTAAGACAGTCGAGATGCGGCTGGAAATGTGGGATGGAGCCGGACTGTGATTTTCGATGATACGCTGGGAGCTTTTGGACATTGCCATGTTTCTTGTGTGTGCCTGGTTATCTAAGCCATCTTGAAAACTGGTACCTCGATATAGCTGTTCAAACAACTTAGCCAAAGTAGAGACATCCAGCTGCGTATCAGGTCTTGATTTTTGAGTGAGATACCAAGTCGACCTTCCTGAATTTATTGCAGTAAATATCTGTTTCCAGTTAGTGAGTGTAAACAAGAGATATAAAGCAGTTGGTATGGTCTGACCTATGGAAGGTTACCCATGACAGCAACACTAAGTTAAAGGTGGATTAGAAGGAAAAGGTACTAGACGGTCGCAGGAACCGAGCACGGAAAAGGAGGCCGACAGAACCACGTTTAAGAGAAGGACTTCAGAATCAGCAGGGCTTGTTGCAGTGGTATGAAGGAAAGCAGATTGAGAGGTTAAATACTGCTAATATTGGCTGTTAACCTTCAGATGCCATTAACTCCAGTTGCAAACCCAAGAGGAGCAAGAATTTTAAAATCCACTTACTCTGAGCATTCAGTGTGTTGTGTCCTTATTTGCCTATGTTAGAAGCCGAGGATACAGTTGAATAAAACAGGTAAGTTCCCAACTTTGGTTGAGTTTTTATCAGTGAGAAAGCAAGTAAATAAACAGTTCCTGTCTTGTTAGTGATGCATTCTCTGAAGAAAAACAAATGAAATGTGGTAGGAAAAATGACAGAGATGGTTGGGGCAACTTTGACTTAGTTCTCAAGTTAGGCCTTTGTGAGAATGACATTTGTGTTGAGACCTTAATTTTGACAAAGTACCACCCTCATGATGAGTCAAGGGAGGGACAAGGGAGGTGTGGAAAGCAGTGCAGAGATTCTAAATTGGCAAGAGCTAGATTAAAGAACTCTGAAAGCCTAGTGTGGCTGACATGTCCTGAACAAGGGAGGGAGGGTTGGGAGATGACATTTTGAGAGGTAGATAAGGCCAGATTGTATGGCCTTGGCAAGTGGTAGTTAGGAGTTTGGATTTTAAGTGCAAATGGAAAATACTTGATGGATTTTATGCCAAGGAGGAATAGATCTGATTCAAGGAAAGAAATGAGTAAAAGTGAAATTAAGGGATATTACCGAAATCTACTTTTGGTGGGAGAGGTAGAGTTTCATTTTGGTCATGTTGAGTTTGATTTATCTGTGGGACAGGGACATGGAGAGAGGTTTAGTACGTAGCAAGCTGAAAGCTCTAGAGAGAGGTCAGATAGCTTTAGAAGTTCTCTAGAGAGAAAATTAAAGGTGCATGAGTCTCCTTCGGAGAGTCCTTAATGTTCAAATGTTTTCTTATATTGCTGAAATAGTCCACAAAATATTATAGAGTGTGTCATATAAAGCTGATTACATACAGTGAAAGGGAGTAGGATTAAAAAAGCGAGGCATAAGAGACAGGAGTTTATAGTAAGCAGGGATGCGGTGGAGAATATGGTTAGGTCTTGAAGAATCGTTGATTTAAGGGTTTGCTGAAAAAGAATGTTTACACTAACAACATAAGTAAAAATAATAGAGAGGGAAACCAGAGCAGCCCAGTATTAGGGGGTGCACATTGGGGAAGAAAGAGCTGGAACAAGGAAGACAGAACACACTGTCGCAAGTTGGCGACCAGGTAGGATGAAGACATCAGTGATCTTTGTAAAACAGTGTCAGTAGAGAGAGAACAAAGTCGGATTGCAGTATATTAAAGATTGTTAGAGAAAGTGGGCAGTAAGTGGATACTACACGTGAGAGATTTATTGGTAGAAAATACGGGTAAACGGAGAAAGTATTATCTATGGAAAGTTACTTTTTTTGTTCTGGCAGTTGAAACTTGATCACTTGAGTTATTATATTATCTGAAAAGGAAAATGTAGAGGGAATGCAGTTAGTGTTAGAAAGGAATGCAAACATTTCCCAAGATGTGTGGCACTGCCACAAGGTAACATTCACAGGGCTAAGTACTCGCTGGGGATGGTTTCTCAGTTAATCCTCACAGTAACCATGTTACTACTCCCATTTTACAAATGGGGAAGTAAAGGCTTATAGATAGTAAATGGTGGATTGAATGAACCTTAATTTAATTCCCTTTTTGCCACCTCTACATGGAGAGTGTAGGTGAAGATACAGTTTGAGGAGAGGAAATTGAATTCAGTGAGAGGAGGATAAATCACATCACTAGAAGATTAACTTGCTCAGTAGTGATATGGAGCTGGTTCCTAGGGTAAGGACAAGAATCTAGATATTTGAATTTTTTTTTTCAGTTTTTTTTTTCCCTTATGCCTAGTAGGTACCTTTGGCCTGCCCTTAGCATGTTTTAAGAATAACTTCCTGCATTTCTTACTGCAAATGTGAATTTACCTGTTTTTAGATACTTAGGATATAGTATACAAAAATCAAACTTAAGGAGAAGTAAACCTCCTAAAATTCAAAAGATGATTATTAGTTTATGAACTGTCTTCTCCCTCTAGGTTATGTTATTAAGGTAATGTCCTAGGAGTTAAGACATTTTGTTAAGATCACTTTTCCTCTAACAATAGTAAATGAAATGGCAATTTGTTTTTCTTATGTTCTTAGAAAACACATGCATTTATTTTGATCGAACTTTTGTACATTAAGAGAACTATTTGTGCTACTAAATTTCCTATTTCCTTCAGTCTTCACTTTGGAAAAATATCCTGTACAGTAATGACAACCGAAGTGCAAATGGTACTTTATGAAGATGATTCAGTGCAAGTACAGTATGTTGATGGCTCCAAATTACAGCTTTCTCCCTGTGGCTCTGAATTTTTATTTGAAAAGTCACCTCCTGCTTCAGCACATCCTTTAGAGCAACCACAAAGAATTCGCCAAAGGACACATTTTGTTATTAGCACTTACCGAGTAAGTAAGGATGTCATAAAAACTACTCATTTTATTATCAAAATATTGTCAAGGTGGGCCAAAATGTGAAAAATAATTAGTACTTTGGATTTCTGTCATACCAAATGGACTTTCAAATTATTCTGTATTTTTTAAGACTACATGTTGTATTTCTTTATATAGGAGCAACTACAGCGAGCCCTTGATTTTCGAAATTCTTCAGCTACTTGCCTTTTTTTATCTGAAAACATCATACCTTCTGAAAGAAAAAAGGTGATTTTTTTTAAACCTCATTCTTAGAAGTAATATTTGAGGACAGGTAATGAAAAATGGGTAGTTTACTGTTTAGTCTTTCTCCCCAACATTGGAATACACACATTGTTATATTAGGCCTATATAATTCTCCACGTTTAGGAACATAGAAGTTACATGATAATGCCATTTTCTCTGTAGCCAGGGATTATAATCAGAACTTTCCAAATTGGTCCTTCTCATAAATGTGAGCAATTATGTGACCATTTTCAGTAACTTAGGTTAACAAGATGTATGATTAATGTGTAGGTATAAAAATTTTATTCTTTTGCTTATAGTTTGACCTTTAGGAATAATAGCTATAATTTATCAAGGGTTAGCTGTGTGCCAAGAACTAAGAATTATATTAAAAACAATTAATAACAATAGCATGGCATGGGTACCTGCTGATCAAAATGGATATTCAGCCAACCAGAATAGGTAAATTGGCTAGATATTGGCCTTTTTTTTAAATAGATATAGAAACTGTGTCTTAGAAAGTTTACCTAATTGTCTGTGAAAATTATTTATTTATTTGAGAGAGAGACAAAGAATGAGACAAAGAGTGCTCCTATCCACTGGTAGATGCCCCCAAATCCTTGAAACAGCTGATGCTGGGCTGGGGCTGAAACCAGGAAAGAGAATACAATCTAGGTCTTCCTCATGGAGAACAGGAATCCAATTAGTTGAGACATCCCTGTTACTTCCTAGGTTCTGCATTGGCAAGAAACTGGAGTCAGAAGCAAGAACAGGGAATCAAACTCAGGCGCTTTGATTTGGGATGGGAGCATCTTAACCACTAGTCTAAACACTCCTACTGTGGAAATTTTTTAAGTGGCAAGTCGGGATTTGAACATGGTTTGTCTGATCCTGAAGACTATGCCTTTTAACTTCTCTCTGCTACCCTTCTATTCTCTCATGATATATGTCTGCCTACTGAGTAACTTTCTATTATTTCACATTGTGGCAAAGGACCGTAAAGAGTTGTGAACTTGGGGCAGGCATTGTGGTGTGGCTGGTTAAGCCATCTGCAGTGCCAGCCTCCCACTCAAGTCGGAGCTGCTCTACTTCCAGTCTAGCTCCTTGCTAATGTGCCTTGGGAAGCAGATGATGGCTCAAGTATTTGGATCCCTGCCACTCACATGGGAGACCTGGATGAAACTCATAGCTTTGACCTGGCCCAGCCTTTGCTGTTACGGCCATTTGGAGAGTGACCCAGTGGATGGAAGATTTCTCTCTGTCTCTGTCTCTCTGTCACTCTGCCTTTCAAATAAGCAAATCTAAAAAACAAACAAACGTCTGGAAGACTTATTACCAGTGTGTATTTTGAATAACTGTGCTCATTGATACTGAAAAGCTTGCTGCTGGTGCTGCTCTAGGATTATTAGCTAGCCTGATTCTATTTATTTATTTATATATTTATGTATGTGTGATTTATTTATTTCCTTACTTACTTGGCAGAGAAAGAGACAGATCTTCCATCTGCTAGTTCTCACAACAGCCAGGGCTGGACAAGGCCAGAACCAGGAGACCGGTACTCAATCCTGGTCTCCCATGTGGCTGGCAGGGACCTAAGTACTTTTTTTTTTTTTTAAGATTTATTTATTTATTTGAGAGAGAGAGAGTTATAGAAAGAGGGAGAAATAGAGAGGAAGGTCTTCCATCCACTGTTTCATTCCCCAAATGCCACAATAGCCAGAGCGAGCCAGTCTGAAGCCAGGAGACAGGTGCTTCTCTCTGGTCTCCCACGTGGGTGCAGGGGCCCAAGCACTTGGGCCATCTTCTACTGCTTTCCCAGGCCATAGCAGAGAGCTGAATCAGAAGAGGAGCAGCAGGGACACAAACCAGTGCCCACATGGGATGTTAGTGCTGTAGGCAGAAGCTTAGCCTGTTAGTCACAGCACATCTCCAGGGACCTAAGTACTTGAACATCATTTGATGCTTCCTAGAATGCACATTAACAGGATCTGAGTTGAAGTTAAGGAGTTAGGACTCAAACATGACACTTTGATAGAGATACAGGTGTTCCAAGCAGCGACTTAACCACTGTGCCAAACACCCGCCCGATAGTCTGATTCTAGAAGAGAGAATTGACTGTCCTTACAAACAAGCTTTAGATCAATAAATAGTGCCTTTTGGTGTCCTAATATTAGTATACATTGGTAGTACTGTAAATTTAAGAGACTGTCTTGAAAATCGTTTTGTAAATTTGGAGTTTTACATAAATGGAAATTGAAATGTTAAACTGTTGGCATAATTAATTAAGACTTATACAGCCAGTGCCGCAGCACAATAGGCCAATCCTCCACCTGTGGCACCAGCACCCCAGTTCTAGTCCCGGTTGGGGTGCCAGATTCTGTCCGGTTGCTCCTCTTCCAGTCCAGCTCTCTGCTGTGGCCCGGGAGGGCAGTGGAGGATGGCCCAAGTGCTTGGGCCCCTGCACCCGCATGGGAGACCAAGAGGAGGCACCTGGCTCCTGCCTTTGGATCAGCGTAGCGTGCTGGCTGTAGCAGCCATCTGGGGGGTGAACCAGTGGAAGGAAGACCTTTCTCTCTGTCTCTCTCTCTCTCTCACTGTCTAATTCTGCCTGTAAAAAAAAAAAAAAAAGAAAGAAAAAAGAAAAAAACCTACTATTTGTATCTTTTTTTTTTTTTTTACAGGCAGAGTGGACAGTGAGAGATTGAGACAGAGAGAAAGGTCTTCCTTTTGCCATTGGTTCACCCTCCAGTGGCCACTGTGGCTGGCGCGCTGGGGCTGGCACATCACGCTGATCCGAAGCCAGGAGCCAGGTGCTTCTCCTGGTCTCCCATGCAGGTGCAGGGCCCAAGCACTTGGGCCATCCTCCACTGTACTTCCGGGCCATAGCAGAGAGCTGGCCTGGAAGAGGGGCAACCGGGACAGAATCCGGTGCCCCAACTGGGACTAGAACCCGGTGTGCCAGCGCCACAAGGCGGAGGATTAGCCTATTGAGCCACAGCACCGGCCCACTATTTGTATCTTATATGTAGAAGACAACAGCCTGAGTCTATTTGCTATTGGTCAGAATCAGTTTACCTTTGAGTAATTCCATTTCTTTAAATGTTACCTTTTTTTTTTTTTTTGCTCTTTTTCTTTTAAAATAAATTATTTATTTGAAAGGTAGAGTTACTGAGAGGCAGAGGCAGAGAGAGAGAGAGAGAGAGAGAGAGAGAGAGAGGGTGAGAGAGGTATTCCATCCACTGGTTCACTCCCCAGTTGGCCACAACTGCCAGAGCTGCACCAATCTGAAGCCATGAGCCAGGAGCTTCCTCCAGGTCTTCATACATGGGCCATCCTCCACTGCTTTCCCAGGCCACAGCAGAGAGCTGGATTGGAAGCAGAGCAACCGGGACTCAAACCGGCGCCCATGTGGGATGCTGGCACTGCAGGCGGTGGTTTTACCCGCAACACCATGGCGCCAGCCCTATGTGTTACTTTTTAAGTAGCATTTCTTTTAGCGTATGATGTGCCAAAGTACTATCAAAGATAGGTACTTTATATGCTATCTAATGGTTCATATCTTTATCTTTAAATCATCTTATTTAGTGATAACTCTCTAAGACAGGGTTTCACAAATGCTAATAGTTCCAGTACTATTATTAAATAAATCGCTCTTTTCCCTCCTATTTTGAAAAGCTAATGTTCTCACATGTTACATTTTAAGATATAACTGAGTCTCAATTTGCATTTTCTGAGTTCTGTTAATGATTTTTATGATAGCTCTATATTTGTTTAAGCTATGATGGTTTTTAATATAATACATCATCACACTGGTCCTACCTCGTTTCTGTTCTTTTTCAGAGTAGATTTTGGAAGGGGTGGTGAAAAAAATCTATTTACTTGTGATTCATGGTACATTTTAAACCAAAATATGTTTGACACTAAATATAATCAAGATGTTGTTTTATGTCCCTTTTTCTAAGGGAAATAATCCTAACAATATCAAATATTCTCCAGAAATCTATACATAAGAATACACTGACATCTGGCTCTCCATTTTTTATTTCCTGCAGGTAGTAAAAACAAAATTATTTAAGTGGTTTCTTACATAATACCTAAACACAAAGTATAAGGAAATATTAGACTGTTAACAGATAATATTCACCATCTCTTTTTGCCTCTCAATTCAGCGTATCCTCATTGACATCTCAGAAGTAAGATGGCCCGGTCCTGATTCAGATGACAGCCTGATATGTATGGAGAGTGGCTCTGTGAAGATAACATCTCTAGATGGTCACGCGTACCTTTGCTTGCCCAAATCTCAGCATGAATTTACAGTACATTTCTTGTGTAAAGTTAGTCAGAAGCCAGACTCATCTATAGTACTGTCAGAAAAAAAAAATCAAGCCTCCAAAGACAAACTAAGTGGAAAAGCTGGCAGAATCGCTACACACAGAAGTTTATCAGGGCAAAGACTGAATAATAAAGAAAATGAACTTTATCACCAGACTGTGAAATGCAGAGAACCTTCAGAGAAGACAAGTTGTAGAAATGGAACTGAAGCGGGGGAAGAGCTGCTTTCTCCTGGTCCCAGACACACCTGTGTATACACGTGGGTAAAGCAGTGCTGGTCTGTAGCCTCCTGTCCAGAGGAATGGAAGTACCCTCTGTCTTTAGCACTTCGCTTTTACAATCAAGTTAGCAGTATGTCTAAAATTAAGGGAGATTTCACTCAGAGTGAAATTTTAACTTCTGATGTTTCCGAGGAAAGAGCAAAAGAGGTTTCTGTTCTTCCCAAGGCCGTGTCACTTAGCTGTCCTGTCCCACACCTGCACAGGTAATGGAAGAATGCCTTATTGGTCATATAACTTATGTCAGAACCAGTCATTACTTAAGGATAATTTTCTTTCTAAATCTGAAAGATTATGAAACCATTCATAAGGGAAGTTTGTTTAGTTGATCTGAAACTTCATATTTAAATAGTAGTTTAATAAGTATTATTTATTTAGTAGATAATTTCCCCAGCAAATGTGTTCTATATTCTTTACATTCGTGCACGGAATGTTTATGGAAGGTTGACTTTACTCTAGATCTTTTGTTAAGCACCATGACTGTGGAGATGACTAGGACATAGTTCCTGCTTTCTGGCAACTTAGAGTCTGGTGAAGATCACTGTCCCTAAAAGGTTTATTAAAATGTGGTAAGTAATGGGACAGAATCCACACAGGACTCTCTGTAGGAGCCAGCCCAGAGGACCCTCTGTTGCTTGCTGGAACATGGATCTGACAAGGTTATGACCATGGCTACCTCTGTCTTTGGTTAGCTGACTACAAACATGTCCATTTTCCAAAGGGGTAAGCATGGAGCAGCTTTTTTATGGCAACGTATAAACTTTACCTCAACTAAGAGATGAATAGCATAATAGTTACAGATTTGTCATGTGAATGGTATATAAATAATGAGAAATAATTTTAAAAGCTAACACCTAAAGCACTTATGTGCCAGGCACTGTTGTATTTTACCTGTTTAATCCTTATCGTAATCCCAAGAACTCAGTACTACTATCATCCGCATTTTGTTGAGAACTAGAAACAGAAATGTTAAATTACTTAAGCAGAGTTATATGGCTAATACTTAGAGAATCAAGAATTGGCCCAAGAAGTCTCTGAGCACACATTTGTTAGTGAAAATGAGATGATTTTCAGCCTTGTTATGATTATCTAATTAAAAGTGGAAAATCGGGTATTATAAATACATATCAAAAGAGGTTTATAATTCTCAATTAATACTTTTTCAGTAACTTATCACTGGTTTTAGATTGAAATCCATTATCCTTAACCTGGCTTAACAGGTCTTCCTTCCTTGTCCTGGTTCCCTTCATATATCTGTCACCCTCAACTCTGTTTGCTGTTGCCAACCTGGGCTTCCTGCAGTCCCTAGAGTGCTTGCTGAAGCTTTTGCCACTGAACCTGCTCTTTATCCTGCCAGGAACACACTCCCTTTATGTCCTTCAACTGGCTAACTTGCATTTATTTGTTTCTAGATCCCAGCTTAAACCTCACTTCTTTAGGGTAATTTTCCTACATCCCATAGCATCCACTCTTTCCTTTTCTTTACAAAACTTAATGTTTACTATTTAACATTCCTGCCATGTAGAATCTCAATGAGGATAGGGACCATGTCAGCTTTTCTTTTTTAGGGGGAATGAGGGAGGTTATTATGTCCCCAGAGTGTAGAACACAGTGCCTGACCCTCATAGGCATTTCAGTAAATATTTGTTGTATGAATCAATCTAAATTTTAAAGGTGATTACAACTGTTAACGTCTATAATTGTGCGGAAATTCAATAATGAACTTATTGAAAACACTGAAAAAATTACATGGAAAAATAAGACTTGTTTTTAAATGTAATTAATATACTTCCATATTTATTTTTCTTTGATCTAGTAAGTTAAACAAGAAATAAATCTTGTTATGGTAACACTGTTTTATTGACACTTAAAGTTAATTATGTGGAGCAACTAGAACTAACAGCTTGTATATTAACCTTCACAGGTGGAATTTTTGTGACTCACTTTTACAGAGACAGTTTGATGAAGAATATTCCTATCCTGAACTAGTAAAAGTGGTTTGGTATAAAGGTGTTACATATAGGTAAGGCATGTATGTTGGACTGGAAGCTGTTTAGTAATGTCACAAGGAGCTGAGACAAGCCTTGCAGACTTTCACAAGTGGACACAGTTTTGCTGAGCCAGCTGTGTGCTGTGTTTTGTCCTGAGTTTTACAGGTCTGTTTGTAAGACTTTCATGTCAGCTCCAAAGCCACTAAGGGATCAGTTTTGCTAGTGAAAATAATGTTTATATCAGTCATTTAGGATACCCCTTCAAAGCTTCAGAAGATCTAGTCTGAATTAAAGTTAGGTAGCTTAAGGGAGATTTCAGGTTTCATTCTTATAGCAAATATTTATTGAGTGGCCCCCTCCATGTTAGCACTTCCATAGAATCATTCCTACCCCACAACAGAAGATAACTCTCTAGTAACTGGAATGTTAGTGCTGGCCAGATTGAGAGTTTCGCCTTCAGGAATAGTACTGGAACAATACTTTTGTCTGAGGTAGGCCTGGGCTAACCCCTCCCAAGTGGCTTCTTAACTGCTAGACTAAATGCTTGCCCTTGTTTTAAGTTTTTCTATGCTGTATATATATATATATGAACAATGTCTTCATTGTACATGGCTGTTCATGTACCATTAATCACCTTCTCTTAAGAATGGCTCCTTGGGGCCGGTGCTGGAGCATAATGAGCTAAGCCAGTGCCTGCAGTGCCAGCATCCCATATGGGTGCTGGTTTGACTCCCGGCTGCTACACTTCCATTCCAGCTCCCTGCTAATAAGCCTGGGAAAACAGCAGAAGATGGTCCAAGTGCTTGGGCCCCCACGCTGATGTGGGAGACCCAGAAGAAGCTCCTGGCTCCTGGCTTCAGCCTGGCCCAGCCCAGCCATTGTGGCCATTTGGGGAGTGAACTAGCAGATGGAAGATATTTCTCTGTCTCTCTCTCTTTATCTAACTTTGCCTTTCAAATAAGCAAAATAAAACTTAAAAAGAAAAAAAAAAAATAAAAAAGAATGGCATCCTTGAGGGGATGGTGTTGTGGTGTAGCATGTTAACCTTCTACCTGCAACACTGTCATCCCATAACAGAGTGCTGGTTTGAGTCCTGGTTTCTCTGCTTCCAGTCCAGCTTCCTTCTAATGTGTCTGGGAAAGCAGCAGAAGATGGCTCAAGTATTTGAGCCCCTGCTACCCTTATAGGAGACCAGATGAAGTTCCAGGCTCCTGGCTTCAACTTTGCCCAATCCTGGCCATTGCAGCTATTTGGGGAGTGAACCAGAGGATGAAAGATTCTCTCTCCCTCTCTCTCTCTCTGTCTCTGCATCACTTTGCCTTTCAAATACGTATATAAATCTCTTTAAAAAAGAATGGCTCTTTGTACAAATGGTTAATCTCACCCATCATGTATTGGATACTAGTCTCATTTTTGCAAAATATTATGTTCAGGTTCTAGAAGCATTGTATTTAACACATATGCAATGGACATTGCTTTGGTGACTTACGTGCCAGCCTCTTGTTTGGAGTGAGGCTACCAGGATAGTAGGATGCCTGAATTCCAGAAGCTCTGAACTTAATTTTTAAATAAGTTCATAATTCAATTCTGCATGTTCTGTTCATCTATTGCAAAAAAAGTTAATTTGGCTTCTTTGGTTAGACAAAAAGACTATATATGAGGCTTTTTTGATGACCGTCTTCATGCGTTATTTGATCTCAGGAGAAAAAATTGTTTTAATGATGATTTTTCTTCCTTAGACTTACCCATAAAAATGTGAATTCAATAGAGATTTATCCTGGAGATGGCTCTATTTTCAAATCAGAAGGAACTTATTTTGGAAGCTATTTTACATATTATTCCAGTCACGAAGGATCAGAAGAGGTAGGCCAACAATGAGATCTCAAGAAGAGTTTTGTTATGTTTCCAAATATATACAGGAATGTGGTCTTTAAAAAACAGCTTCCTAATTCTTAATCCAGAAAACTAATACAATCCTACTGCCAGCATTGGCACCCAGTTAATTATTAACCACTTTATTTTTAGGTGTCTTCTCATTTGCTTGACCATCATCAAGATTATTCTGTAACTGAAAATAGTGAAATATAACATGATACATTTGTTAGACTGTAAAATAATAGTGTAGGTATTTCATTAGTGAGTTTTCATTTGCTTATTCCTAGTCCAACATTGGACATCCACACATTTATTGTGATCGCTATATTATCACACTGCTTTGCTTTGCAGGCCAGGATGGAATAAATGTATTCTCCCCCATACAGAGTGGGGTATCTAAGTAGTGACCTTTCAGAGTTACTAAGAAGAGTTAACAGTGCAGTAGATTGGGGAAGGGGTTTGTGTGTGGTCGTGTTACATTATTTCTTTTTAAAAATGTATTTGAGAAGCAGAGACAGAATGAGAGAGCTCCTATCCTCTGATATGTATTAATGTCATTAATCCTTAGGACAATCCAGATGGTAGGCAGTGTCCCCATTTCGTGGGTTATAAGCACTGAAGCTTAAGAAAAGTTATATAACCCTCCTGTCTCCTAGTTAGTAAGAGATGTACATGTGATTTGAATACAGATCTGCTGTATTCAAAGCTCATCTTTCCCCAGTAGGTAGGAGCTGTACTACTGTGTGGAAAATAATCTGCTCCATAAATGTTATATTTAATTTGTCCCTGTTGGGATTACCTAAAAATAATCAGTAAGGGAGAAGAGAAGGCTGGAGATTAGGAAACACTAGCAAGTTTGAGAAAGAGGAAAATCAGAAGGCATGACAATAAATTTTATTTTTAAATTTCAAGAACCTGGGCTATAAATATCTTCTACAAACTGCAGTGATAGTTCTTTATTAATAGAATATAACAAGATAATGTGGCCACTTAATTTAAATAATGTTTAAAGCCTGTAACAGTAGTGGCTGGTACTGTGGCACAGCAGGTTAAGCCGCAGCCTGTGATACCATTTCCTGTATGGGCATAGGTTCAAGTCCTGGCTGCTCCACTTCCAATCCAACTCCCTGCTAATGGCCTGGGAAAGCAGCAGAAGATGGCCCAAGTGCTTAGGCCTCTGCACTCACGTGAGAGACCTAGAAGAAGCTCTTCTTCTGTCTTTGAAACTCTTGTCTTTCAAATGAGTAAATAAATCTTTAAAAAAACAAAGAAGTATTTCTGGTGTCTTAGGGGGAAAAAAGAGAAACAGTGGCTATGTGAGCAGTTTCTTGCCAATGTGTAGGAAAATTAGTTTAGTTCCCATGTTAATTTAGTTATAGCCAAGATTGAGATTGGACAGTAAGTTACAGGCTATTAGAGTATAACTTTTGAATGCATAAGAGGAATTTTATACTTTAAAAAATGGGAAAATGGGAAAGAATCATACCTTTAAAAATATATAGGTTTTATGGACTTGAGATTGTTTAAAAAAAAACTCCTTATGTAAATAAATATTTCAAGAAAATAACTAAGGAATGAGGACCAACACTTACTATTAGTGAGATTTTTCATTTTAAAATAATTTTCAGAGAGAAGAGAAAACTTATTCAGTAAATAATCTTCCTCCAGATCGACCAGGAAGTCTGTTCTCTGTGTCTTCTCTAATTAACCAGGCCACCAGGTAATTTCACTTTCAATTAAATTAAATATTAGATGTCTGAAAGCCTGACTATATTTTCTTGTGGTTAAGAATTAAGATACCTGGGGCTGGCGCCGTGGCTCACTTGGTTAATCCTCCATCCCATATGGGCGCCGGTTCAAGTCCTGGCTGCTCCACTTCTGATCCAGCTCTCTGCTATGGCCTGGGAAAGCAGTAGAAGATGGCCCAACTGCTTGGGCCCCTTCACCCGCATGGGAGACCCAGAGGAAGCTTGTGGCTCTTGGCTTCAGATTGGCTTAGCTCTGGCCATTGCAGCCATTTAGGGAGCTAACCAGCAGATGGAAGACTTCTGTCTGTCTGTCTTTCTCTCTCTCTGTCTGCCTCTCTCTAACTCTGCCTTTCAAACAAATAAATAAATCTTTTAAAAAACGAATAGAAAAATACCCATGTTTGAATGCTGAGAGAAAATGAAAGCCTTTTCTCTGGGTAAATTTGACATTGTTTCTTGGAATGAAATTGGGAATTTGATGACATAGTTGAAATTTTCAGACTACTTGATTATACTCAGAATAATAAAGATTTCTGAGAATGTAATAAAGATGAAGTCTGTTTTGGTTCTTATATGTTTTTCAAATTTCCTTAATTGTGACACCCAGAAGGGTGAAAGTGGATCACTGAACTAAATTGTATATTTTTATAAGTTCATATATAAACAAATTTCAAAGCAAATTTGAAGGAGAATTTGTAGCTTGATTTCATGGACATAGTTGATTCACATACTACTAATTTTCAGGCCTGTGAATCTTTCATCTCTTAAAAAAGGAGCTGGACCTTAGCTAGGAAACAAGCTGAAAGCCTAGCAACAGTAGTTCCCTTCTAGGGGGCTTAAGGATTTCTGCAAGAAGAGTTCCCAGTACATTTCAGTGGACGTGAGGAACTTAAGAACCATCCCAAATGTTGTACTGACATTGAGAGTGGGTACTAGAATTGGAAAATATCACTTCCAAATGTTTAAGTGAAGTGTTTTTCATGCTCACAGAATTCTCCAACATTGCGCCAAGATGAGGCTTTCTTTAAGCCATAACTATCACATATGCTGCTGGAAAATGGTAAGTTTTAAAAATGATCTCAAAGCAAGATAGTGCTGCTTTATTTGTATCCATACTTCCCAGTCAAGACTGCCTGCACTACCTCCTGTGAGGAATTATCTGTAACATCAATATTGGTTAATTCAGAAAAATACCCACCTAGTAGAAAATACTGAAAGACAAGCTTTGACATTTACACTTCTGTTGTATATAGAGTTTTTGTTTTTGGTGGAAGGACAGAGAATTCACTGGGTTTTATGTAAAATAGTCATTATAAACCATTAAGCTATAATATTCCATGTTTTTGTAATTAAAACAATTCTTGAATGATAATTTGGCGGAAGTGATTCTGTGATTTCTGATATCTGTACTGATTTAATTGAAAACCTCCATTACTCTTGTTTAATTTCTGTCTAGGTAAAGTTCAGAGCATTGACTTTACTATGATTTTAGAATTTCATGCGCTTGTGAATAGATTTTTTAAGGTATCTAAGTCTAGAAAAATGAAAACATGTATAAGGATTCTAGAATATTCAACTTCTGAATAAGACTCTAAAGTTGCCAGAGCGTTAATTAACATTCATTTAAATCTTGTCAATGGATAACTCTCACATATCCTGTTTTTACTTTTTAAATTTTTTTAAAATTTTGGATTAATATATAACTTTTGTACATCTGTTTTTATTTACTTGGGCTTAGGTACCTGGGATAAATGATAATAATACGCTGCCTTTGCTTTTGAAAGAATCGCTCATACCTAACACAGGAAGATTTCTTGCCTACTCTGATGACAAAGTACATGCTATTTTTTTAGATGGCGTTACTCTAACCCTAAGCTGGAATTTTAGCTCTTCTATTGAAAATAGACAGGTGGGTATACTTCAAACTGTAATTTATGTTTACTAGTTACTTATCAGTGGAAAGAAGAATAAAGAAAATACCTTGCCATCTCTGTTTATTTTATGAAGTATAAAATCTGTAAAGATGCTTTACTGATCACATGGATTTCCCAGCAAAAATCAGAATGGTGTGACAAATAGTTATTTTTATGAAGATAGCTCATTATAGTGAGAGGGATTAATATTTTTATTCTCATTGATATTTATCCATAAGAGGGGTGGTTAAATACCCATAGCAATATAAAATATTGCATTTTAATTGTGAAAATTGTTAATGACTCATCTATATTTTTTTTTTAACTTGTAATACAGTCAGAAGAGGTTGTTCATGGTTTTGTTTTCAGTTTTACAAGGATAAAACTTATCTTTCCTCTTTGCCTCTTAAGGTAAATCAAGGTCTCAGTTTAGGTTGGTGTAAGTTAACTTTTCCTGATGGGCAGTGTCAGTTAATTCAAACTGAATACCCCGGACCATATGAAAGGTACTGAAAAACAATTTTAAAAATTATTTTCATGTTTTACTTTTATTTGACACTTTTAGTTTTTCCATGTGGCTAAAGTAAATGAAGTCATTTCAGCGCGTTTCAAAATTTGTATTTTCATTGGCATTTAGCATAACTAAGTAGATCAGGTCAGCCTTGGTCATTTCCTTTTGTATTCAAGTGATTTTTCAGAATGAAATATGTTTTAGACATAACTGGCTTGCTGGGGGAGATTTCACTCTGGTCAGCTGTGTTAACCAATTAACTAATCCTCTAACCAATCTGAAATAAGTTTTGCTACCACAAATAACTAAAATTGTGAATATTTCTGTAAACTGGAAAAATTGAATTAAATTAGCTGATGATAATTCTTAAAATGGGGAAGAATTTTGACATCTACTTTTTATGAATATGTTTTTTCACTTCTGGTTTATATAATTTGTAAGACTAATTCAACTTGTGGTAATCTTGACATTTTAATGATTTCACTTGAGAATGTCCACATAAGATGGCTTTTTTTTTCATCCTGCCTGAATTGATTTTTCTGTTGGACTTTATTGCTTTTGGGCCCAAACACACTTTCATTGCTATTGAGTAATTTATCTAAAAAAGATGGTGTCTTCAGCAAACATTACTGTTTGTTTCAGCCAGTCACTGCAGATCATTCATTTCATTAAACCTGAATATTTCTTTTGTATATTCAGTGGGATATATGTAATATGTGTGGATATATACAGGGGTACTTCAAAAGGTTCATGGGAAATGGAATAAAAAGATAAAAGTAAAAAATATAAACTTTATTTCTCAACATAAGATCCATCAAGTTCAAGACATTTTCTTATTGATATCAGCTGGTTAGTCCATCCATAAAGAGCTAAAGTCCTGGAATTTAACTGTGTCAGTGCATCTCTTTGCATAATTAACTGAAGAAAAATGAGTATCCTTTAAAGACTTTTTAATATTAGGAGGGGAAAAATTCAGAAGAGACCAATCAGGACTGTAAAGTGAATGCTTAATGATTTCCTGTTGAAACTGACAAAATTGCTCTTGTTTAATGAAAGGAAACAGCAGGAGCATTGTCATGGTAGAAAAGAAGCTGTTTAGTGAAGGTTTTCCAGACATTTTTCTGCTAAACCTTTGGATAACTTTCTCAAAATACAGTCATATTAAGCAGGTGCCATCTCTTCTGAAAGTCAACAAGCAAAATGCCTTGAGCATCCCAAAAAGCAGTGGCCATGACCTTTGCTCTTGACTTTTGCTTTTGACTGTACCACTTCCATCTCTTGGTAGCCATTGCCTTGATTTTTTTTGTTTTGTTTTTGACGGGCAGAGTGGACAGTGAGAGAAAGGTCTTCCTTTGCTGTTGGTTCACCCTCCAATGGCCGCCGCAGCCGGCGCACTGCGGCTGGCGCACCGCGCTGATCTGATAGCAGGAGCCAGGTACTTATCCTGGTCTCCCATGGGGTGCAGGGTCCAAGTACTTGGGCCATCCTCCACTGCACTCCCTGGCCACAGCAGAGAGCTGGCCTGGAAGAGGGGCAACCGGGACAGAATCCGGTGCCCTGACCGGGACTAGAACCCAGCGCCGCAAGGCAGAAGATTAGCCTAGTGAGCCAGGACGCCAGCCTTGATTGTGTTTTGTTTCCAGACTTGTACTGGGAAAGCTATGTTTCATCTCCTGTTCCAACTCTTTGAAGAAATGCTTTAGGAACTTAATTCCACTTGTTAAAATTTTCCTTTGAAAGCTCTGCTTTTGTCTGCAGCTGATCTGAGTACAATAGTTTTGGAACCCAGAAACCAGAAAGTTCACTCAATTTTAATTTTTCAGCAATAATTTCATAAGGCAAAAAATTTGAGATGTCTGTGGTATTGGCTATTATTTTCACTGTTAATTATCATTGATCTTCAATTAGGGTACAAACAATTTTTTCTTGTAAATTGATATCCATCATCTGCCACTGTAGTTTTCACTTCAACATTGTCTTATCCCCTTCTTAAAACAAGTTACACATCTGTAAACTGCTGATTGCTTTGAGGGATTATCTTCATAAGCTTTTCATTAAGTATCAGTGGTTTCTTCATTCTTCCACCTAAACTTTACCTAAAATGTGATGTTTATTCTTGCTTCAGTTTTAGCAGAATTCATGTTGCTGATACAGCTTTTTTCAAACTGATGTCTCATGCTTCTTAGTACCCCAAATTAGATTCTGTTCAGACACAAATACAAGTTTCTTTTGGCATACAAAAATTTGAAAGCCATGCACATATTTCCATGAACTTTTTGAAGGCCCCTTGTATATGTGTATGTATGCATTAACATGTTTCCTCATTTAAATTTCAGTAAGCGAGAATCTTCCCTAGTCTTACAGGTAAAGACAGTTAGTTTCATGATAAAACTTAATGAAACCTATTTTACTTTAAAAGGAAAATTTAACATTTTAATTAGAACTTTAAATCCAAATATTAGATGTGATTCCTAAATATTATCTTTAATAATCACAAATATAATCACTCTGGATAAATTATGGAGAAAACTTGCCTTTCCTATGAGCAGTGAAAAAGGTTGTTAAAATTGCCCAGCAGATGTCTCACTCAAGTTACCTTAATGGTTTTCCTATTTTTTATGTTATTTTATATTAAATACAAGCTCAATTATTTCTTTAATGGGTTCACTGTAGATATGTGACAACAGTAACATCATGGTGTAGAAGACTGACTCAGACAAGTCCAAGAGAATTGCCCACACGTACTTCATCTTCTGATCTTGAAGAAAACTGGTATTTTTATTTCTTTTTAACTTAATTTGTGTAGGAAAGCCAGCTAATACCTAATCAGTCATCTAATCATACTTCCTCACACTGTGTCTCATCTAAAAGTCAGAAACTGCATTGAAAACTTCACATCAAAATGAGTAGCCTTTTTACATGATAAATGCTTCCTGAAAACTTTACAGGATAAATTAAAATAAATTATTAAAATTTTAGTAATATTGAAGGAAGTAAGATGTTGACTTTTGAGCAAATGCTCTCTGTTACGATATTCAGGTTCCTAAATGAAAAAAAAAAGATAAGAAGAAAGGTTGTTAGAAAGAGTAATGTCACTGAATGTGTAACTTGAATATATTGGAAAAGGGTATCATGAACAATTTGAAATTAAGTTGTGAGGTGACCTAGCATAGTGTAATAAACTTTATACATTTATATATAAAAACATTAAGCCTGATTTTTATCACATTTTCCTGGTTTATTTATTAAGTCAGTAGGTGCTGTTTGAATATCTCGGGTATCTGAGGATCCAGCTTTCTAGATCCCTTATCCTTCTGCTATAACTTGTTTGGGAATAGAAACTTTACTTAAGTAGCTAGCAAAAATACAGTTGAGTTGTGGGGGTAAACATTTGACATAGGAGATGTCATATGTATCTGAGTGCAGTTCCTGGATCCAGCTTCCAATTTCAGTTTCCTAACAGTGCAGGACTTCCAGAGGTAGCAGGCGATGGCTTGAGTTGTTGGATTGCTGCCACCCACATGTGAAAGACCTGAAATTCCTGGATCCTGGCTGTCACTACTGATCCAGCCCCAGCCATTTCAGGGATTTGAGGAGTGAACCAGTAGATCGGGACTCTGTCCCTCTCTAATTAAAAAAAAAAGTCTGGCTGGAGAGAACAGGAAATCGTACAAAGCTATAAAAACTGTTTATTTCAGCATTGCTCAACCAACATAGTAAAATATCAGCCCTTTTATATGAAAACTGAAAAAAAAAAAAAAAAACCTAAGGTCTAAACAGTGAAACAATGAACAGCAGAACGACAAAGTAATTGAAGAACAGCTCCCTTCCCTTTGCAGAGCCTAAGATGGCCCCACTGTGATTTTTTTCTTGTCAGAGGGTTGAAAGGACTGTACAATAAACAACTACCTAAATTGTATCTCAGTATTTTTTGTACCTCACCCACAATTATTAGCTTATTAACTCAATTTTTAAATAAATATTTTAGTCAAAAGTAGTAAAGTTATTTTATCAGAACTTGCTTCATCTTGTGACCAGTATCAGCATTAGACGTTGTACTCGTGTTATTGCTTACACCCAGAAAATTGTGTCTTGAGCAAAAGAATTTTCCAATGTTGAAAGATCAGCAGGCTTTAGAGTAAGTCATAGCCAAGTTCTCTACAACTGATTTTTTTTTTTTTTTTAAGATTTATATATTTATTTGAAAGGCAGTGAGGCAGAGACAAGAGAGAGAGAGAGGTCTTCCATCCCCTGGTTCACTCTCCAGATAGCTTCAATGGCTGGAGCTGAGCTGATCCGAAGCCAGGAGCCAGGAGGTTCTTCTGGGTCTCCAACATGAGTGCAGGGGCCCAAGCACTTGGGCCATCTTTTACTGCCTTCCCAGACCACAGCAGAGAGCTAGATCGGAAGTGGAGCAGCCGGGATTCGAACAGGCACCCATATGGGATGCTGGCACTGCAGGCAGCAGCTTTACTTGCCACACCACAGTGCCAGCCTCTACAACAGATTCTTAAAATGATTAAAGATCATTTTCATTCTCTGTCCACAGACTGCAGTATGAAGGAAAAAAGAAAGCAAGCTGTGGTCTGTTGTAGTAAAGCCAATAAAGCAAAGGCACGTACCCTCTTAGGAACCGTGAAGCAGTCTTTCTAGTGACTTGCATAAAGACTGATATCCTCATTAAATGTGCAGAGAGCTAGTCAGGTTACACTATTTGTAGTTTTATGCTACTGCTCATATTTCATTCTACCCTGAGAGGTAAAAACATAACACACATGTAAGTGGTTCTGCTCAGGCTGTGTATATTCAGCCCTCTACCCCCTACTGGTTGCCCATGAGCACACTGTAAGAACTAGAGTTCATCATGCTAGTGCTCTGTGCTTAAGAAATCAGTGAATAGTCTATTCTAGAATGAATTTAATAAAAATTTATTATGCATTGACACCTAATTAAACTATATAAAAACTCAGACCTTCCAAACCATCATTCTGTAAGAGTTCCATATAAATGGTACTGTATAATATGTGCAAAGTACAGGAGAAAACATCTTTTTTTAAAAAAGATTTATTTAAAAGGCAGAGATACAGAAAGAGAGAAGGAGAGACAGAGATTTTTCCATCCCTAGGTTCATTCCCCAAATACCACAACAGCAGTGTGGGCCAGGCTGAAGCCAGAAGCCTAGAATTCCATCCTGGTTTGTGGGTTGCAGAGGCCCAAGTACTTGGACTTTCTAAGAAGTCATAGGAGGGGCCCATATTGTGGTGTAGTGGGTAAAGCCGCCAACTGCAGTGCCAGCATCCCAGTGGGCTCCAGTTCGAGTCCTGGCTGTCCCACTTCTTTTTTTTTTTTTTTTTTTTTTTCTCCACAGGCAGAGGTAGACAGAGAGAGAGAGACAGAGAGAAAGGTCTTCCTTTTCCGTTGGTTCACCCCGCAATGGCCACTGCAGCCGGTGCACCGCACTGATCTGAAGCCAGGAGCCAGGTGCCTTTCCTGGTCTCCCATGTGGGTACAGGGCCCAAGGACCTGGGCCATCCTCCACTGCCTTCCCGGGCCACAGCAGAGAGCTGGACTGGAAGAGGAGCGACCGGGACAGAATCTGGCGCCCTGACCGGGACTAGAACCTGGTGTGCCGGCGCCGCAGGCAAGAGGATTAGCCTAGTGAGCCCCGGCCCCGGCCTGTCCCACTTCTGATCCAGCTCTCTGCTATGGCCTGGGATAGCAGCAGAAGATGGCCGAAGTCCTTGGGCCCCTGCACTTGTGTGGGAGACCTGGAAGAAGCTCCTGGCTCCTGACTTCTGATCGGCGCAGCTCCAGCTGTTGCAGTCAATTGGGGAGTGAACCAGCAGATGGAAGACCTCTCTCAATCTCTGCCTCTCCTTCTCTCTGTGTAACTTTGACTTTCAAATAAATAAATAAATCTTAAAAAAAAAAAAAATGAAGTCACAGGAAGGCCCCAATGCCTTTAAACATCAACACTTGATTAGAGTTCTTGAAGCAGGGACTTTTATTCACTTGTCTTCGAAAGCACTCCGTATCAGTTGAGTGAACTTGTTGCAGATATAAAAGAGAATTCTTTTAGATTCTTCTCTTTAAAATGCTAACCTTTATGAAAAAAAATGAAGTATGCTTATTTGAAATTTCATGAATATAAAGGAAACACACCACCAACAGGAAGTTAATTTTTTTTTTCTTGTACAGGTCTGTTGCTTCTGAACTTGAAAAGATACGGAAGTTTAACTGTATCCTTTGAACAGAAGGTATTGGCCTGCATACGCTCTTCCATTCTAGGCTTAATTCATATCTGTACTTTTATTAATCCATACTTACATTCTGCTTAAGAGTCAGCAGATACTTGATTGTGATTTACAATGTTTCTTTTCTATAGAAAGGTACATATGTTAATATTTATACCTTTTCTTGGGTTTAAATTAGGTAAAGAATAGTAAAATAGGATTAAAGACTCCTTTGGAGAATTTTTGCTTATATATTCACATAATTCTAACTGTTTAATACTTATTTCTGAATTCTGATAAAACTTTTTGTTCTGTACATTCTCACTCCACCTAAATTTGTGTTTTCTTGTTATTTTTCTGTAATCTTACTTAAATAAAATGTCATTCTAAAACAGAAGCCAGGATTTTAGATTTTTTAATTTAAAAAGCAAAGATATTAAACAAATCGTTTATAATCCTGTTGTTGCTACTCATTTTTTTTTGGAGGGGGAATAGGCAGAGTTAGACAGTGAGAGAGAGAGAAAGAAAGGTCTTCCTTCCGTTGGTTCATCCCCCAAAATGGCCGCTACAGCCGGCGTGCTGCTGCGCCGATCTGGAGCCAGGAGCCAGGTGCTTCCTCCTGGTCTCCCATGCAGGTGCAGGGCCCAAGCACTTGGGCCATCCTCCACTGCCTTCCCGGACCACAGCAGAGAGTTGTCCTGGAAGAGGGGCAACCGGGACAGAATCCAGCACCCCGACCGGGACTAGAACTTGGTGTGCCAGCACCGCAGGCGGAGGATTAGCTTAGTGAGCCATGGCACCAGCCACTACTCATTTTTTTTTTTTAAAGATGTCTTTAAAGAGTTAGAGAGGGAGAGGGGGAGAGAGATATTCCATTCACTGGTTTACTTCCCAGATAGCCGCAATGGCCAAGGATGGGCCAGGCGGAAAGAGCCAGGAGCTTCATCCAGGTTTCCCATGTGGATGGCAGGGGCCAAAAACTTGGGCCATCCTCCACTGCTTTTCCCAGTGCATTAGCAGGGAGCCAGATCGAAAATGGAGCATCTGGGACTCAAACAGGCACCCATATGGGATGCCCAATGCTGGCCCCTCTACTCATGTTTTTTAATCCCATATTACTTCTCTCTTTTTTTAAAGATTTATTTATTTATTTGAAAGTCAGAGTTACACAGAGAGAGGAAAGGCAGAGAGAGGTCTTCCACCCGAAGGTTCACTCCCCAATTGGCTGCAACAGCTGGAGTTGCGCTGATCTGAAGCCAGGAGCCAGGAGCTTCTGGGTCTCCCACGCGGGTGCAGGGGCCCAAGGACTTGGGCCATCTTCTACTGCTTTCCCATAGTAGAGAGCTGAATTGGAAGTGGAGCAGCCGGGTCTCAAACCAGTGCCAAATGGAATGCTGACGCTTCAAGTCATGGCGTTAACCCACTGCACCACAGCGTCAGCCCCTTAACCCCATATAACTTCTACACTTAAAGTATTACTAAAATTTTAATTCTTTTATTTCTTCCCTACCACCAAACCTCTATAATATCTCTCCTTCTCCAACTCCCTGCCTCCACTTTCTATCCTCTACTCCCTACCACTTCTTTATATGGTAACTAGTTTCCTCATCTATAATAGGTAGTCTTAGGCCGGCGCTGTGGCTCAGTAGGCTATTCCTTTGCCTGCGGCACCAGTACCCAGGGTTCTAGTCCCAGTTGGGGCACCGGATTCTGTCCCAGTTGCTCCTCTTCCAGTCCAGCTCTCTGCTGGGGCCCGGGAAGGCAGTGGAGGATGGCCCAAGTGCTTGGGCCCTGCACCTGCATGGGAGACCAGGAGGAAGCACCTGGCTCCTGGCTCCGGATCGGCACAGCATGCAGGCCATAGCAGCCATTTAGGGGTGAACCAACAGAAGGAAGACCTTTCTCTCTGTCTCTCTCACTAACTCTGCCTGTCAAAAAAAAAAAAAAAAAAAAAGAAAAAAAAAAGGTGGTCTTGATAATTCTAAAGTCTCGACTGTAATGCGGATCCAAGAAATCTGCCTTGCAATGGAGGTAATATTTTACCGTGAAAGCCAGGGATTCTGAAAACAAGAGTATTTACATAGTGAAACACGGGAAAAAGCTCCTTAGCTAAGTGACTCAGTGCTACTGGAGAACAGCAGTATCCTGAACCAGAAAAGCGAACAGTCTGCTGATCATTACACACTAGCTTCTTCAGAAACCTTTCCAGAAGAGCCTCATGAAAATCGAGTATCAGTCGCATTGAAAAAAACCTCTGAAATCCTTCAGGATATTGACTGCCTTCTATCAAACTCTAAAAAATGAAAAATGGAATTATTACAATATATTCTTTTTAAGGAAGTTGTTTCAAGAACCGGCTTTGAAATTACTAGTAAGCCAAGAAATTGTAAACATTTATTCTGCACAATGATTGTATGAGAACTGATATTTAACTTTGGAGGTATTTTACATGATTTATAAATTTTTAAAATACACATTTATATTAATAAAAGCTTTGGAAATTTTGGACTGCTTTAATTCTTCAATTTTATCAAAATGTCTTGTAAAGTTTTTTTTTAAGAATTATTTATTTATTTGAAAGTCAGAGTTATAGAGAAGAGGGAGAGCCAAGAGTGATCTTCCATCTGCTGTTTCACTCCCCAGATGGCCGCAATGGCTGGGGCATGGTGGTGGGGGTGGGGGCTGGGTAGGGAGTGGAGGGTGTTGGGGGTTGGGGTGTGCCCAAGCAGTGGCCATCTTCTGCTGCTTTTTCCAAGCCATTAGTGGGGAGCTGAATCATAAGTGGAACAGCCAGGACACGAACCAGCGTCCATACAGGCAGCGGGTTTACTCACTACACCACAATGCTGGTCCCTCTTGTAAAATTTTAAAGCTGTTGTTTTTATCTGTGGAGCAATCAATATAAATCTTCAAGTTTTTTTTTTAATATTTAGAATAGTGTATTTGCTCATTTGCTATTTAGTTTATCCAAATATTTTCCAATAGAACTGTGAAAGACAACTAGATCTCAGTGGGGAAAAAACTGACATAGGCAATAATACAAACTAAGAAGCACTTTAGCAAATATAACTGTCTCATGAACCAGATTCTCTCATTGTTTTTGAATATGAAAACTAAGTTAAGCTGAAAAATCTTGGGAGAAATTAGCTCACCAAAAGTGCTATTGTAAGTTTGTTAGGAACAAAACCATACACCCAAAAAGACTTCAGGATTATACCAAATACAATTAGAAATGTTCTAACTTCTGATTTCTTTACAAGACCAAACTCTCCTCATGAAAAGGAAGAAGCAACTGAGGAAACCGGGAAGAAGCGGAAGTGTGATAGGTCAGGAGTGATCATGTCACTGAGTTGAATGGGCCTGATGCCCACTTCCGTTCCTCTCACAATGGGCTGCTTCACATTTCAAATCCCAACAGTATTTCCTCCCTACTACTTGACCAAAGTTAGCTTCTCCCAACTCTCATGACATCATCCTATTTATTTCCTTTACAGTACTTACTAGTCTGTCCAGCTATGTCTTATGGCTAGAACACGTGCTCCATAAATCACTCTGTAGCCTACCGCCTGAAACCACCGGATATGTATTGCTTAACGGAATCGCTGCCTTCAGGCAGTAGACTCGGCTACAGAGAAAAGAACACATCTGTTGTAGTTTAAAGGAGGCCATCTATGTTGGCCCTCCAGAAGGCATAGACTGAGTCATGTACTAAAAAGTTACTGCATTCAGACTGAGAAAATTTGTCTTTAACATGAATGAAAGCACTCAAGAGTTGTATTCAAAAACAAAGGCCGGCGCCGTGGCTAATTAGGCTAATCCTCCGCCTTGCGGCGCCAGCACACGGGGTTCTAGTCCCGGTCGGGGCGCCGGATTCTGTCCCGGTTGCCCCTCTTCCAGGCCAGCTCTCTGCTGTGGCCCAGGAGTGCAGTGGAGGATGGCCCAAGTGCTTGGGCCCTGCACCCCATGGGAGACCAGGAGAAGCACCTGGCTCCTGCCTTCGGATCAGCGCGGTGCGCCAGCCACGTGGCGGCCATTGGAGGGTGAACCAACGGCAAAGGAAAACCTTTCTCTCTCTCTCTCTCTCTCACTGTCCACTCTGTCCAAAAAAAAAAAAAAAAGAGTTGTATTCAGTGACGGGCGTGGCACAGTGGGTTACAACACCCACATCCCACTTGGAGTGCCAGTTCGAGTCCTAGCTCCTCTGCTTTCCATCCAGCTTCCTGCCAGTGGGCAGAAAATGGCCCAGCCTTGGCAGAAAAACAAGTTACAAGAAAACAAGTTGAAGCGGTCACACACACCCCTTCCCAGGAAAGGCCCTTCTTTGGGAAGGCCCCTATCATAGGAAGGGGTTAAGAATGTTCCTCTGTGGGCTCTTAGGCCAGTGTATCCTAGAGCCAACCGCCAAACTAGAGGTCTCTCTGATGCTGTTAGCACCCACCACACCGAGGCAGGGAGATGGAATGGGACCCCGCCACCGTGCGATGACACAAGCTATCCGTGAGTCCAGTGAACTAGGATCAAACTACTCTGTCTGTAGACGCTTTTTCATCATGATAAAGTGTCACAGGCCTGTCACCGCTATCCCAACTTCCGCTCGCGCCGAGACAAAGCATTACCAAGAAATCCGCCAGGGGGCAGTGGAGCGCTACTGAGGAGCTTCCGGTCTGACAGGTCAGAGGGTCCCCCACCCCGCCTGTGCCCTGAAGGATCCGATGAATGAAGCTGAAAATAGCTCTACAGCTTCGAACCCCATGGCTCCTAGCTCCAGGGTCTGCAGTCTCGCCTGAGTCCCGCGTTCGGTGGCGCCATCCCCCCTTCCAGCTTCCCCGCCGCTCCTTGGGTGCCTCGTGGGGACGCGGGCGACTATGTCTGTGGCTCCGCGCTCGCTGAGCCAAGAAGCGTGTCCTCGGATTTGAGAAAAAGAAACCCAACGAGGCGCTTTTAGTTCTCACCCCGCCATCCCAAGGTTCCTCTGAATGCGGGAAGGAACTCGCTACCTACAAGTTCCACCGAAGCCTACTCAGGTATCGCTTTCTTTCTACGAGGACGGGGGGCACTATCCCGGCGTGCTCTCGCCGACGCTGCGCGCTGGAGCCGCTCTGGCCGGCGCCCTGCGTCTCTATGGTGCGGGCCCGGGGGGGGGGGCGGAGGAGAGGGGCGTGGCTGCTGCTGGCGGTGCGGCTCGCTCCAGTCGTAAGAACCGAGGGTGGGTACGGCTGCGTTCCGCCCGGGGGTGGGGCGGGCGGAGACTGGACGCGGCCCGTGTCCTCCGGGGGCAGGCCGGAGGCTGGGACCACGGGAGTCTGAAGTCTGGAAGGTCCGCGTTGCGGGTGGGGATGGTGTCCTCCGGGAACCGGAGCAAGTGGGATGTGCGTGGCCTGTGGGCCGGCAGCGGCCTCTTCGCCGGGGGCTGCGCGTCGCCTCGAAACCGCCTTCCAGGTCCCCTAGATTCCCAGCCCCCTCCTAGGCTCCGCGGTGCCGGCGTTTCCCTGGCCCGGGGCCGGGGTCCGGGGTCGGCCGCAGGACCCATTGCTGTCCTCGACAGGTGTAAGAACCCCGTCGCGCCCCGGATCTGTAGAGGTCTCAGTGCTGTGCTGCGTTACTTGGGCCCTTCCCTCAAGACAGGAGCGCTTTCTGCCCCGCTTTTTAAAAGCTGACACTTTAAAGCTATCGCATCGTCTCGGAAACATGTTGCGATTCAGGACTGTATATGTTTTATTCGTGAGGGTCATAGGAACTAAACATTTTGTGTGCGGAGAGCTGATGGCTGTGAAAAGTTTCAGGGAAGGTGAGCAAGATTGGCGTCTCCTTTCCCTGCCAGTTGGCTGCGTTACACTTGGCGTCTTGGTATTAAGAAATTAAACAGAGGAAGTTTCACCACAACTGCAGTTCGGCAAACAGGACTTACTTGTAAAGCAGCGTAAAGGCAGGTTGTGGACTTCGGACTGCTTTTACCGCAGACTTTTCTGTCACTAGTGAGATTTGTGGGGAGGGGGCAATGCTGAAGCAGAAAATGACGTCTGCCTTGGGAATCTGTTAACTCTTATTTGTTTTGGCAGAAACAAGGTCTAAGAGCTTATTACCAACTAATTCGTGATAGCGTGTAATTAGAGACTAGGTAATTATGTGTTTGTAGAGTTAAGGAACGGAGGGATTGCTTCTGTGTACACTCTGAAGGCCAAATAATTGAAGGCAGTTGCTTTAATGGGGACAGGGTTTGACACGCTTTGCCTAGTGCAGAAACTAGCTCCTGCATGTGATTGAGAAAAATGTATCATGTGGGTGACTAAGTCAGGAAACTGCAGAGTACTAGCTTCAGTTTGTAGGCTGAGGGGTGCTTATGTGCTTACCCTTTATATTAGTATAATGAATTATTAAACACCTAGCACATTTTAGATGTTACTCATGGCACATTTAAAAGAAAATTATAATCATTGGTCTTAAGGAACTTCAACAAGAGTGAGTATGTAAAATACACATACAACTGAGGAGTTTAGGAGACTGAGGAGTCCATTTTATTTGTAGGAGGAGGAACAAGAAATAGAAAAGGAAGAAAACAGTTTAAGAAGAAAGATGAGTACAAGAAATGAATACACTTCAGTGTCCTGGTCAGACAATAAATAGTAGAGGAAGTTTACTTGTTAAATTTCTTTCTCTCTCTTTTTTAGTTTATTTATTTGAAAGGCAGAGTTAGAGAGAAGAGGCAGAAAGAAATCTTCCATCTGCTGGATCATGCCTCAATGGCCACAGAGCTGGGCCAGGCCGGAGCTAGGAGCCTGGAGCTTCTCCTGGGTCTCCCGTGTGGGCGTAAGGGCCCAAGCATTTGGGCCATCTTCACTGCATTCCCAGGGATGCTGGCATTGCAGGCCGAGGCTTAACCTGCTGTGCCACAGTGCCGCCACTAGATTTCTCTCTCTTACATTCAATATCTTACTACATATCTACACCAATAATTGGAGTGGCATAGATGCCAGCAATCTGTATCCTTAGAATCACTGTTAAAATAGTGCTGTTCTAAGTATCTACTGCTTCATAACAAATTACGCCAAAACTAAGAGGCTTAAAAATAAGTAGCTGTTATTTCATTTTTTCCTGTGGGTCAGGGCTTTGGAAAAGGCTTAGCTGGTCAGGGTCTTATGAAGTTGCAGTCCAGATGTTGGCAAGGGCTGTGAGCATCTCAGCCTGACTGGGACTAGAGGCTCTGCTTCCAAGTCCATTCCTGTGAGCAAGCTGTGTATGCTTTCCATTTATAAAATGCATTTGTATTACCCTGTTATTGTATTGATTCCTGTTCACTTGGTATGATACAGTGATCTGTAAATAATAAGCTTTTCTTTTTTAAGTCATTTTAAATCTGGATCACCATTTAAATATTGAAGTAATCTTTGCTTTTTCACTTTGATCATGACACTTTTTTAGCTATACAACCCTTTTAGAATCTGAATTTAACATAAAATGTAAGGATAGTAACATTTAAATATATAATTATCGAGGCCGGCGCCACGGCTCACTAGGCTAATCCTCCGCCTAGCGGCGCCGGCACACCGGGTTCTAGTCCCGGTCAGGGTGCCGGATTCTGTCCCGGTTGCCCCTCTTCCGGGCCAGCTCTCTGCTGTGGCCCGGGAGTGCAGTGGAGGATGGCCCAAGTGCTTGGGCCCTGCACCCCATGGGAGACCAGGAGAAGCACCTGACTCCTGCCATCGGATCAGTGCGGTGCGCCAGCCGTGGCAGCCATTGGGGGGTGAACCAACAGAAGGAAGACCTTTCTCTCTCTCTCTCTCTCACTGTCCACTCTGCCTGTCAAAAAAAAAATAAAAAATAAAAAATAAATATATATATAATTATCAAAATTGTTTCACGAGTGAAAGAAGATATATCAGTGGGCTTGTAGTGACATGAAATTTGCAGTTAAGTGGATACTGACCTTTTATTTCTGCCTCCTCCTGGCATGAGATTGAAAATATTCATGAATTTTTAATTAAATGCATGTCTAAGCATAGTCTGAGTAGCGGCAGAACTTTCGTATTAGACCTCTGTAGTGTGTACTCAGCCTTGTGTTCTGACACTCACCCACCTGACTGGCCTGTCTCCTTAGGGATGACTTACAAGCCATGGCTTACTGAAGGAGGGGAATATTGCTGCTCCAGCTCTCTGGCTTGGCCATTAATTTAAGCTTTCCATGCCATAAGTCCCATCCAGCTAACTGGATAATGGCATTTTTCTTTATTTCAAGGAATATTTATAAGCTATTAAAATGCATGCACTAAACTTTTGAACATATTAATTTCTTCTCCATTCATCTGTCCAATATTTACTTTCTAAAGTAGAGACAGTAATTTGTAACTATAAATCCTTTGACTATAAATCTGAGGTATAGAAAGTATTCATGACCATCAGGAGAGGTATTTTTTTTCATTTCGGTCATATCTTTTGGTTAAAAACATACCTAATAGTCATCATTTTTACATGCTGGAAAAATCTGTAAAAAATAATCCAATCTCAGTGCTTTATAAAGTAATCTTAATTGCTGCAAATGACCAAGAATTTGAAGGTGGTTGTTAATCATTACCAAATAGTTGTTCTGTGCAAAGTATTCTTTACATAAAGAACCTTGTATATGTTTATTTTATGTAAAGATACAGAAATTTTTTCTGGTAACCACAATTTGAGGAGAATGAACTTCTATTATTTTAACCCATTCAATTTGTGTGTATTGCATCAGCCACAGGCAAACAATACACCTGTGTTCACCTGAGTTCACTTTGATTTTGTCTGTAAAATTAGAGTAATAATAGTAGTTGCTTCTCAGAATTGTTCAAACAGTTAAGGAGTTAAGGCCGTGTTGTGGTAGGTTACAACAGCTGTAATGCCACATGCCACACGGGCACCAGTTCTGCTCCACTTCCCAATCCAGCTCCCTGCTAATAGTTCAGGAAAAGCAGCAGGAAATGGCCTGCTGGAGCTCCTGGCTTCTTGCTTTGGCTTGGCCCAGCCCCAGCTGTTGTGGCCATTCAGGGAGTAAACCAGCAGATGGAAAAATTCTCCCTCTCTATTTCTCTCTCTAACTCTGCATTTCAAATAAATAAATAAATAATTAATTAAGAAATAGAATTTGTGGGGGAGGATAGCAGGTAAAACCACCGCCTGCCATGCCAGCATCCCATATGCAGTCCCAGCTGCTCTACTTCTGATCCAGCTCTCTGCCATGGCCTGGGAAAGCAGTAGTAGATGGCCTAAGTGCTTGGGCCCTGCACCCACGTGGGAGACCAGGAAGAAGCTCCTGGCTCCTGGCTTCAGATCAGTGCAGCTCCAGCCATTGCTGCCATCTGGGGAGTGAACCAGAGGATGGAAGACCTGTCTCTCTCTCTCTCTCTCTCTCTCTCTGCCTCTACCTCCCTGTAACTCTGCCCTCAAATAAATTTAAAGAAGAAAGAAAGAAACAGAATTCAGAAGTTGATCCATATAATACATGTAGAATAATGCCTTGTATGTTGAAAGTAGAATAAAACTGATAGAGATCTTCACATAGCTATTTATACCCAAATTGATATCTACATCTGCAGCAACAGCTGTATTTATACCTGCTTGATACAGTTGCACCAACACCTGTAATTACACTATCTATCAATATTGCCTAGAATTTTCAAGTAATATTTATTCTATAACTAAGGCTCATGATATAATTTTTAAAAACTAAAAAAGCACAAATTTTTCATACAGACTTTTTATGTCAACTAATACATAACAATGAAAATTATTTTTTATTTTTATGTTTTTTAAAAGATTTACAGAATTATAGAGAGGTAGAAATATCTTTCTTCTGCTGGTTCACTCCCCAAATGGCTGCAGTCACCAGGGCTGAGCCAGGTTAGAAGCCAGGATCTTCATCTGGGTCTCTCATATGGGTGGCAGGGGACCAAGTACTTGGGCCATCTTCTCCTGCCTTCCCAGGCACATTAGTAGGGAGCTGAATGGGAAGTGGAGCATCTGGGATTTGAACCAGTGCTCATATTAGATGGCTTAAGCCACTGCACCACAATGCTGGCCCCAACAAATTATTTTATATTGTACTATTAGTTTGACCAAGCAGATTGTGCACACTTATTAATGCTAATCAATGTTATATATGTTAATGTTTTATTAATATATGTTAATAGTGTCATAAATATGTTCCTACTTTTTCATTACACTTTTAAGAGCATGACAATGTTAGAGTCTGAGTTGTGTACTTCTGGCTTTAACTTTTCCAAGTTGGTTTCATAGTCATAATATTAAAACATTTAGGCTGGCGCTGCGGCTCACTAGGCTAATCCTCCTCTTACAGCGCCAGCACACCGGGTTCTAGTCCTGGTTGGGGCACCGGATTCTGTCCCGGTTGCTCTTCTTCCAGTCCAGCTCTCTTCTGTGGCCTGGGAAGGCAGTGGAGGATGGCCCAAGTGCTTGGGCCCTGCACCTGCATGGGAGACCAGGAGAAGCACCTGGCTCCTGGCTTCAGATCAGCGTAGCGCGCCGGCCATAGTAGCCATTTGGGGAGTGTACCAACAGAAGGAAGACCTTTCTCTCTGTCTCTCTCTCACTGTCTAACTCTGCCTGTCAAAAAATAAAAATAATAAAAAAATTAATGTTTTTAGCAAAAGAAGGGAAAAAAATTTCATGATAATACTTGTAAGCCCATTACTGGGGCACAAACCAAATGACAGTCCTTCAGATTTTTTAATGTAAAATTAATATATTTTTAAATAAAAAATTTATATTTTACATATTTTATAGGTTACCTTTTAAAATTTAATTATCTGTTGAGCATCTTTCTGTGTCTAAGATAGAAATAAGTATTTTTTAATGACTGCATAATGTATGGAATCTATTTCACTAGCCGTGTATTTCAGACACAGACGTCTTCAAAAAGTTCATGCAAAATGCGTACTATGAAAAACTATGCATAGATTTCAATAATTTTTGTACCCAGATAAACTTCTAATTCTGTGTTTTCATGGACTTTTTGAAGTACCTTCATTTATTATTTTTAACTTTTCCTTATACATGCTGAACATCCATGTATAGCTCTTCATATTTAAATAATAACTTTCTTTTAGTCTATTCTTAGAATTAGAAATGCTTATAGGTTTTTAAAATTTTTTATTCATAGCTATGTTGTCTGCTAGGAAGGTGTGCCAATTTATACTGCCATGAAAAATCTATGGGAGTGTTCATTTGCCCACCACTACTGACAGAAACTATTAGAAATCTTTTGTTAATCTGACATTGAAATTATCCTGTTTTAATTTGAATTCAATTACTAATAAAGTTGAAATCTTTTCATAATTTTTTGACCATTTGTATTTCTTCTTTTTCCAAATTGTCTTTTCATATCCATCCATGTTATTATTAGTATGCCTTTTAAATTAATATTAAGAGACCTTAATAAGTTTATGGCTACTATCCTTTTTCTCTTATAAGTGTTCTAAAATTCTCTGTCAAAATGTTCTAAGTGTCTTCCATATATTTGTCCTTAGCTTTGCCATGCAGATGTTTTATATTTTTATGTGGTCCTGCCTATCAAATTTTTAAAAATAATTTAGGTAGCTGGGTTATATAGAAATCTGTTTGCAAATTCGTATAAATATCCCAATAGCTTTGATAACCAAGCTGATTACAAAAGTCATCTAATCATGGACATGCTCAAAGCAGCTAGTCAACCAAACTGATTCTTTCTTAATTTAACCAGAGAAATGGTCCATACTGCAAAACTCTATGTGGATGTGACATTTTAAATTTTTTAAGTTGTATAAGATTGCCTTATACTAGCCAGTGAATTTATCTAGAATCATGTGATGATGAACTTTCCCCAGTACTTAGCAATTATAGCCCTCTCTGACCTACTGAGTACCAGTGTGGACTGGTCACTTCCTGTTCAGTATAGTGTACCTGGGAGATTCCTCTTCTGAAGAAAGATCGAGCCTGCCTTGTCCTCTCCATGCTGAAAAGGCCATACACTTTTCCAATCTTCCTTGCGGCTAGAGAGTGAGATTGAACAGTCAGACACATACCCTCCCCCACAAGAAATTTTCTCTTGAAAGCAAGGAACCTTTTCTGGCAGCAGCAGAGAGTGCAGCACTGGCAGCAAAGTCAGTGGCCAAGGCTAGTGACAGGGGTTTGGGCTGAGGCACAGAGAAGCCTTCACCAGACCAGTTGTCTGATGTCACTTTGACTGAGGTTCTCGAAGGACAGCCTTGAAGCCTGCTTCTTGAAACCTGATAAGTCTGTGACTTCCCAATATCCTTTTCTTAAATGTGTTGTTTACACCACTGCCAGTGTTTTCTATTTCGTGCTCTTAAGAACCTTAACTGTGGTCCTCAAGGTTGTGTCTGAAGCTTACAAGAAAGTTTACCTACCACCTGGAGCACCTGGCTCATGAGGTTGGCTGGAAGTAACAGGTAGTAATAGCCACCCTAAGGAAAAAGAGGAAGGATCCATTACTGAAAGAAAAAACAACTCATGAGGCTACGGAAACAGGAGAAGAAAACTAACAAATTTACAGAGGTTCTCAAAACTCATAGAGTCCTTGTCAAGTCCAATAAAGACTCTATTCCTCATAATAATAATAAAAAGAACTATAACTGATAATAGGACCTGGGTTAAATAACATATCATTTTTATACCAATTTGGGATTATGTACACATGCCTCCCTCCCCCAAGTATACATATACTAGGTCTGGTTCTAGATTATGTATTCATCTTTCAGTATTCCTATTTCTCTGCTTTTTTCAAAAGCTTATTAGCATTTACTCTTTCAAATGAAATTTAGGATAATTTTGTGAAATTCCAGTAAGAAAACACCTTTATGATTTAGATGAAAATTGTATTAAATTTATAAATTAATTTGAAGATATTAACACCATCAATTTTTCTATACAATAAAACAGAACAACCATCAAAGAAGCAAAACTATTTTGCAGGTCAAAGAATGAGGGACTTGTTACAGGAGCTAGGTTGCATGGGATTGTGGGAGTGGGCAGAGCAACCTGTTGCCTCTGAGTCCACTGTTGAGCCTGAAGTTGCTACAGATCAGTTAGACTGGCAGGCAGGCAAAATGAAACCTTTGGAAACAAAATGGAACCTGTATTGGCCTCTCACCAAGTCCAGTTTTGATGCCATAGGAGATGTTAATGTGCTTGAGCCAGGAGCTGCACACGCAGGCCGAGGGAGAAGCTGAAAGATCTGATGGGAGCTGGAGGTCCAGCTGCTCTCCGGTGCCCACAGGTAAGCCAACAAATCAGCAACACATGCAAGCGCCACAGTGTGCCCTCCATCACCCTTCAGAGTGAAAAACGGGGCTCCTGCTTCATTTCTGCCTTCGAAATCTCCTGCAAAGTGTCTCCTGCAGCCAACATTACCCAGAACTGTACAAGGAAGGGAGTTCTGGGAAGTATAAATCCAATTTAACTAAGTAAAGACAGAACATAGCCTCCAGAGCTCTACTCAGTTATCTTTTTTGTCCCAATAAAATTATGAGTTTTATTCATATAAATTTCCCATTTAGTTTATTCTGTAGTATTTTGAGTTATTGCTATTGTGAATGTTCATTTTTCCATATATTTTTACTCATGATTATTACTGGCATATTGAAAAATTATTAGTAGTATTTATCTTGAATTATTCATACTTTACATCTAAATTCCTACAGGTATTTATGTATTTATTTGAGAGATGAATATAAAGAGATAGAAAGAGAGCTCTCATCCACTGGCTCTCTTACCCAAATGCCCACAATGGCCAGGGCTGCCCATGTTGAAGTCAGGAGCTGGGAGCCCAATCCATGGCTCAGTGGTATTCCATGTGTATCACATTTTCTTTACTCAGCAGGTAATGGACACTTAGGCTATTTTTAATCTCTTGACTACTGTGAATAGTGCTGAAATAAACATGGAAACATAGATGTTTCATTGACAGATTGATTTCATTCCTTTCAAATATATACCCAGTTACAGAATTTCTGCATCATATGGTAGTTCTTTTTAGTTTTTTTGAGCAACTTCCATATTGTTGGCCACAATCACTACACTGATTTACATTCCCACCAAGAGTGTTCAAAGGTTCCCTTTTTCTCTACATATGTGTTTTTGCTGTCTATTTATTATAATTAGTGAAACAATGTGTTGGTAATTATTATTGACTAAAGTCCATAGTTTATAGTAAGATTTATCCTTTGAGTTTTAACTACGTACATTTTGGGGGTAAAGAAGTTGAATTTTTCATTTAGTATACTTATTTTGAGATCCATCATGTTTTTATGTGTATCACTTGTTTCTTTATATTCCACATTTTGTTTACCATTCATATGTTGATAGATATTTCTCCAGTTTGGAACTAATACAGATAAACTTGCTATAAATGTTCACTTGTTTGGGGCAAGCATTGTGGTATAATGGGTTAAGCTGCAGCCTGCAATGCCAGCATCCCACATGGAGTCCCAGCTTCTCTGTTTCTGATCCAGCTCCCTGCTAATGTGCCTGGGAAAGCAGTGGAAGATGGCCCAAGTGCTTGGGTCCCTGTGACCCACTTGCAAAACCAGAAGAAACTTCTGGCTTCATCCTGGTCCAATCCTGGCTGTTGCGGGTATCTGAAGAGTGGACCGGCAAATGGAAGATCTCTCTATCTCTCCCTCCCTCCCTCCCTCTCTCTCTCTCTGTAACTCTGCCTTTCAAATAAATAAATCTTCTTAAAAATATTTCGTTGTCAGTATTTATGTACATGTACACTTTCATTTCTCTTCAGAAAATGCCTAGGAGTGGAATAACTGGGCATAGGGTAAGAGAATGGTTAACTTTTTGAGAAGCTGGAAAACTTTCTCCAAAGTGGTTGTACCATTTTTCATTCCCACAATCACTGTATTGAGAGTTCCAGTTCTCCACATTCTTATCAATGCTTGGGATTACCTTAAAAAAAAAAAAAAAAAGATTTGCTTGTTTATTTGAAAGGCAGAGTTACAGAGAAGCAGAGGCAGAAAGAAAGGTCTTCCATCTGCTGGTTCACTCTCACTCCCCAAATGACTGCTGTAAAGCTGCCACAAAGCACACCTTTTTTTTTTTTTTTAGATTTACTTTTATTTATTTAAAAGTCAGAGTTACAGAGAGATAGAGATCTTCCATGCACTGGTTCACTCCCCAAATGGCCATAATGACCAAGGCTGGGCCAGGTCCAGTAGCCACAACAACCAGGGCTGGGCCAGGCTGGAGCTAGGAGCTTCATCCAGGTCTCCCACATGGCTGCTTTCTCAGGCACGTGAGCAGGGAGCCAGATCAGAAGTGGAGCAGCCAAGACTTGAAGCAGCACCCATATGGGATGCTGGCATTGCAAGTAGTGGCTTATCCCATCAGGCCACAATGCCAACCCTGGAAATACCTGTTTTTAATTTTAGACATTCTAATCTGTGCTTTTGGTATCACATTGTGGTTTCAATTTACATTTCCCTAATAATGATGTTGAGCATATTTTGTATAGTTACTGGCTCTCTATGTGTATGTCACCTTTGGTAAAATACTTTTTCAGATATTTTGCCCATTTTTGTACTGTTTGTTTTTCCATTACTGTGTTTTGAGAGTTCTTTACATATTTTGGATGCAAGTCCTTTATCAGATATGAAATTTGAAAATATTTTTCCCAAGTTGTAGCTGGTTTTTTCATTCTATCTCTCTCTTTTTTTAAAAGATTTATTTATTTATTTTAAAAGATTTATTTATTTAAAAGATATATTTATTTATTTAAAAGATTTATTTATCTTTTTTAAAAAGATTTATTTATTTATCTTTTTTTAAAAGATTTATTTATCAGAGTTACAGAGAGGCGGTGTGGGGGGGGGGTGTCTTCCATTCACTGGTTTACTCCCCAGTTGGCCGCAACGGCCGGAGCTGCGCTGATCTGAAGCCAGGAGCCAGGAGCTTCTTTCAGGTCTCCCCCGCAGGTGCAGGAGCCCAAGCGCTTGGGCCATCTTCTACTGCTTTCCCAGGCCATAGCAGAGAGCTGGATCGGAAGTGGAGGAGCCCACACTTGAACAGGTGCCCATATGGGATGCTGGCACTACAGGCAACGGCTTTACCCACTACACCACAGCACTGGCCCCCTTTCATTCTCTTAACATTGTCTTTCAAACAGCAGACATTCTTAAATTTGAAGTTCAATGTATCAAATTTTAGGTTTTTTGTTAACCAACTTTTTCCCATCCCTTCTTCCCAGCTGCTCTCCAGCCTCTAGTAGCACCATTCTACTCTTAACTTCTACAAAAGATTATTTATTTATTTTTTGATAGGCAGAGTTAGACAGAGAGAGACAGAGAGAAAGGTCTTCCTTCTGTTGGTTCACCCCCCAAATGCCCGCTACAGCCGGCGCACTGCATAGATCCGAAGCCAGGACCAGGTGCTTCCTCCTGGTCTCCCATGCGGGTGCAGGGCCCAAGCACTTGGGCCATCCTCCACTGCCTTCCCAGGCCACAGCAGGAGCTGGACTAGAAGAGGAGCAACCGGGACAGACCCCAGTGCCCCAGCCGGGACTAGAACCCGGTGTGCCGGCACCACAGGTGGAGGATTAGCCTAGTGAGCTGGAGCGCCAGCCTCGAAATATTATTTTTAGATTCCATTATTAGATTTAATGATAAAAAATCTGTTTTCTTCTAGTAATTTTATAGTTTTATATTTTAGCAGTGTGATTTGAGTTAGTTACTGTATAAAGAGTAAGGTATAGATTGAAGTTCATTATATTTGCATATGAATATCCAGTTTTAGAACTATTTGCAGAAAAGAAATTTGTTATTGACTTATCAAAAATAAACTGACTCTAAACATACGGTTCTTTTTATGATCCTACGTTCTACTTTATCTATTTCATCATCTTTATAGCAACCCCACTATCTTGATTATTGTAGCTTTATAATAAGACTTAAAATCAGATAGCATATGTCCTTCAGCTTAGTTCCTGTTTTTCAATGTTTGTTTCCTATTCTAGGCCCTTTATATTTTCAATTTTCAAATATATGGAATGACCTATGTACAGTTTTATTGCAGGATGGAAGTTCAATCATACTCAAAAAATCATTTTGTTGTTTTCTTGTCTCAGAATTAAAACAAAACAATAGGAAACAAAAACTCAGTTATCGTACAATGTTAACTGTAATTGAATAAATGACTTCCACTTTCTGTGCCAAGTTAGAACTCAACACTGAATTACGATAGCCTTTTTATCTTTATTTCACTTACGGTTTTTGGTTAGAGGCAACAGAAATGAGGAGCCTTGGGAAATGCTGGAGTAGCTCAGAGAAGAAAAGGATAATCTGAGGAAGCTGGGCAGCTCTGAGAGCCTTAGAGACTGACCCTCAGGACTGATGTCCTCAAGATTCTCTCAGCTTTTTCTCTCGTCTCTGAGATTTTGTTTTCCTGGACTGTGTCATATATTGGAGAACAGCTTCTGAGAAGAAAAGGAACTTTCCCCACCAGCTTCACTTGGGGGAATTCTCGAAAGGAGTCTGATTGGCTGGGTGACCCTCATCACTAGATTAATGGTGTTACTAAGGGGAGGTCAGCTCTGGATAAGCAGTTTTCCCAAAGGAAGGAAACATTTGTCAGAAGGAGTATAGAAAACAGTTGTTGGTTGCACTTACCTTCCCTGTGATCCACATTGCCGAGAGAGCTGTCTGATGACCTCAAAGCAAGAGATTACAATTAGTAGACCTTCTCAAATACCCCTTGGTATATACTGCATTGTTTTTCTACAAAGTTAATTGAGCCTGTGGCTTTATAATATAACATGTAAAAGATGCCAGTTTCTAATTTGATTTTATATTTGTAAAATTACTGATGATGTTACTTTGTTTAAATGTGATATGGCAATCCATAAGCTTCATGAATATTTTCCTCTTCTTGCTATTTTAGGGTGCCAGGAATGAAACGACTGTATGACCCTATGTTTCCCATGGCTCTTCCCATATACTGACCTGTTGTTTATAATGGCATCCGAGACTGAGAAGACTCATGCGTTACTGCAGTCCTGTAGCACGGAATCTCTTATTTCCAGCCTTGGTCTGGGGATATTTTGCCTAGTAGCTGACAGAATTCTTCAGTTTCCCATAATTCAGCAAAATGACTGGATTCGTGCTCTCTCAGATAACGCAGCACACTGTGTGATTGGCATGTGGTCTTGGGCAATAGTCATTGGAATCAAGAAGAAGACTGACTGTGGAGAAATCATTTTAGCTGGATTTCTAGCTTCTGTTATTGATGTGGACCATTTTTTCCTCGCTAGATCCCTGTCTTTAAAGGTAAGAAACGTGTGTCTGGCCTCCCCTTTAATTCCTTTAGCACCATTATACTGATCTTCCCAGCATCATTTAGAACTAGGGAGAATTAGTCTTATTTAAAACTAAGAAAGCCCGGGACCAGCGCCGTGGTGTAGTGGGTAAAGCTGCTGCCTGCAGTGCCAACATCCCTTATGGACACCAGTTCACGCCCTTGCTGCTCCACTTCCGATCCAGCTCTCTGCTATGGCCTGGGAAAGCCCTAGTCCCTATACTCTTCTTCCTCTGGGGAGACCCAGAGGAAGCTCCAGTCTCCTGGCTTCAGATAGGCCCAGCTCCGGCCATTGCAGCCATGTGGGGAGGGAACCAGTGGACGGCGGACCAATCTCTCTCTCTCTCTGCCTCTGCCTCTGCCTTTGCCTCTCTGTAACTCTGACTTTCAAACAAATAAATATTAAAAAAAAAAACACCATTCATTCAATTGTTTAAAAACATTTTAAATATTTATTTTAGTTACTTGAAAGGCAGGCAGACAGACAGACATGGAGAAACAGAGAACTAGATCTTCCAAATGCCGTTTAACTTTACAAATGGCCTCAAAGGCTATTATTATAGCCTGGGCTTCCCACCATATCCGAGATGGAATTTGTCATGGCTTATGGATGGTCAGGCTGAAGCCAGAGCCAGGAACTCTATCCAGGTTTCCCACATGGGTGCAGGAGCCTAAATACTTGGGCCATCTTCCATTGTTTTCCCAGGAAGCTGGATTGGAAGCAGAGCACCTGGAACTTGAACCAGCACCCATATGGGCTGCTGTTGTTAGAGGCAGCATTGTAACCTGCTCTGCCATAGCACTGGCCCCTCATTCAACTTTTTTGAACAATTAGTACTTCCCTAAAAATGCACACAATCATGTTGCTGATCAAATTAATTTGCTAGCACACAGTGCTATGGATGCTCATAAAGCAAAGACCCACTAATTGCACCTAAGTAGTTCAGTGCTAACGTATAGAGGATGTCTTTACTCAAGTCTTTAAGGAAGTAATAGCAAATATTTTAAATGAAGTGGGGGGTGGGGGTGCATGTAATTCTCAGCTGTTTTTGTATCAGTGTTCTTTCTTCAGGACACTTACATTTGCCCCATTATTCTTTATGTTTTGAAGTTGGCATACAGCTCCTAGTTGCTCCATGAAATTGCATACCTTTAAGATGACTCTCAGTCCTGAGCATTGGCTTGAATGGACTGATTCCCTGAGTCCCTCCTGGAGCCACAGGCATGCATTTCAGTGGATTGGCTAGAGCAGCCCCTGGTGAAGATATTGAGAAACTTCATGGTGACATTTAACTATTCAGCAACCTGCCTCACAAATGAATAAAGTCAAAATGGTAGCTCAGATGATATTTTTTTAATTAATTTTTTGAAAGGCAGAGAGGAGAAGAGATATCTGCCTTCTGTGGCTCACTCCCAAATGCCCACAACAGCTAGGACTGGGCCAGGCAGAAACCAAGAGCCAAACACTCAATCAAGGTCTCCCACATGGGTGGCAGGGACCCAACCACTTGAGCCATCACCTGTTGCTTCCCAGGCTGTGTATTAGCAAGAAGCCGGAATCTGAGTTAGAACTGGGACTTGATCCCAGACGCTCTGGCATGGAATGCAGGTGTCTTGTCCACTGTGCCAAGCAACCAATCCCAGATAATATTTTCTGAATGTCTAATTTTCCTACCTTTTGTGTATTGATGATCTATAAACATTTCAGGAAAGAAATATAAACTCATAGAGCAACAACTTTTCTCTGTTACATTCACCACTGGGCTGGAAGACTGGCCAGCTCACCTACTAGTTGTTCAGTAAATATTTGTTGAACAAATGAGAAATTACCATTTCTTTCCATTACATGTCAAGTACCAAGTACTTCTCAGAACTTGTTTTGCTTACTTAGAAACACAATAGATAAGGAAACAGTCATTGCTGATGTCTAAGCAAATAAGGGGAAACTTTAAAAAAATTAATCACTCTATCAAAGACCTTGATTTCATCTTTAATGCAAAAGATATCCTTCTCACACTTTCATCTTCTTTACTTTATACATAATTTTGGGAAATATATTGTGAGGTGGCAAAGAAAATGTTTGCCCTGCATTTCTAATCTATTCTGGAAACTATTTTACAGTGTTAAGAAGCATCTATAAAATTTTGTTTTGCCAATAAGGAAATGACAGCAGCTGCTACTTCTCCCCTCAGGTGGCTTTGACTCTTCCACGAAGACCTTTCCTTCACTGTTCCACTGTGATACCCATCGTGGTTCTGACCCTGAAGCTTATTATGCACCTCTTCAAGCTCAAAGACTCCTGGTGCTTTCTCCCATGGATGTTATTTATATCCTGGGCCTCCCACCATATCCGAGATGGAATTCGTCATGGCTTATGGATATGCCCATTTGGAAAAACTTCTCCTTTGCCATTCTGGCTTTATGTAATAACCACAGCATCTTTACCTCATCTCTGCTCATTCATTATGTGTTTAACAGGGACCAGACAAGTGATGTCTTCAAAACATGGAATTCGGATTGATGTCTGAGGTAATCAGATGATTCAGGTGATGAAAATAAATGGTAGCCATACTAAAGTGGCTATCTAAAATCACAGTTAGGTACTTCTATTATTTAATTATAATTCTTGAATCCTATTGCTCAGAAGGCATGTATAATTTTTTAAAAATCATATTTTTTATAATTCTATTTCTCTCATACTTGACACTTTAGTACAGTAATAGAGTTCTATTTATTCCATGATATGTTTTCTTTTTCTTTTTTTCTTTCTTTTTTTTTTTTTTTGACAGGCAGAGTGGACAGTAAGAGAGAGAGATACAGAGAAAGGTCTTCCTTTGCCGTTGGTTCATCCTCCAATGGCCGCCGCAGCCGGCGCGCTGCGGCTGGCGCACTGCGCTGATCCGATGGCAGGAGCCAGGTACTTATCCTGGTCTCCCATGGGGTGCAGGGCCCAAGATTTTGGGCCATCCTCCACTGCACTCCCGGGCCATAGCAGAGAGCTGGCCTGGAAGAGGGGCAACCAGGACAGAATCCGGAACCCCGACTGGGACTAGAACCCGGTGTGCCAGCGCCTCAAGGCAAAGGATTAGCCTAGTGAGCCACGGCGCCGGCTCCATGATATGTTTTCATCATTTTTTCTGTTTCTGGCTTTACTTATGCTTTTGTTAGATGAACATCAAGTTTATTGGCTAAGAATATACCTCTAAGTCCATTTCCTGATGAAAATAGCTCAAATTTTAGGGTAACTATTTGTGGAAACAGCATTATATTTGAATCTACATTTTCCTGAGATATTTAAACAATGAACTGGCCAAAATGAGGTTATGAATAAGACATGTAGTGCATGCTGACATGTGTTTATTTCATAAATGTTGATCCTAACTAATTTGCAAAGTACTCTATGGGTTATGATTACTAGCAAAATTTGCTTCAGAACTCTTTTAGGATATCATCCTTGCAATATTCGTAAAAGACAGTAACATTAAGTCTTGATTATTATTCTAGAAGCCGTTTTAGAAAAGAATCATTATAATATGTTGAGTATAGTGAGTATAGTAACATTTTACTAAAATAGTATTTTTTATTATCTTTGCCCAAGAATCTCATGTTAGTATTTTAGCTGTTTGGGAAAAATAAAAATACATTTCACAAAATATTTGTTAACAAATAGCATTAGCAAAATATGTTACTTGGACCATAACCACAGAATTTGAATTCACACCAAAAAAAAATCGGCAGTAATGTCATTTCAGATGTAAACTCCAGAATGTGTTATTCCATCTGTCTTAGTTGCTGTCAATTTGTTTACATATTATTAAAAAATACTGTACAGGTTAAGCCATTTTTTAAAAATCTGTCTCATACTTCAAGAGAAAACTTTTTTTTTTTTTCAAAATAAAGTAGTTTTAGGAAATTTGCTTTTTTCCTTTGGTCTTTCAGGGTGATCTTCTGTTAACATGGTTAACCTTTATCAAAAAAAGGAAGATTTAGTTGCTGTAAATTTTACATTTGTACACGTTTATTATTTTGATGTTAAAATCAGTACCCCAAAGGTACCTGCTTTTCTTTGTGGCATATAAGTACCATCTGCTAGCTTTGTGGTTTATGATGCTATTGATTGTGTGCCTTATTCTCTGAGAAATGGTGGGTGATTCATAAAGCAATGCCTTATCCAAAGCAGGGTTTTCTTATAGACTAAGTTAAACAGAGCTTTGTAAATTGTTATGAAGGTTATAGCTCTTTAGGGAAGAAACTTGTTTTTTTTCATAATGTTAACATATTTATTCCATTATGTTGCTATGTTTTACAGTCTATTAGATTTTACAATCTGTTGTTTGTTGTCTTCAAGAATAATCATTATGTGAATTTGCTTTATTGATATAATAGCACATATAACAGTAGTAAATCTGATTAAATTGGAGATTTTTTTAAAAAAGCATCTGATTGAAGAAATACGTGGAAATAAAGTCTGTATCTTGTGTATCTTTGAGTAAATTACAAAACCCACTTCTTGTTCCTTCTCCATTTAAAAGAAATATTAAAACATAGGGCCTCATTTTAGAATGCCACACTGGCATTTCTGGAGTTGTCCTAACTTTATCCTTTATTAGAACAGGAATTCACTGTGACCATGACTCCTTGTTTAAACAATAATTACAGATTTTGTATATGGGTTTATCTCAGTTCCTACCTTTAGACCATCCTCTGTGATCCCTGAAAGTCATGACTAATCTCTAGAAAACCAGCAGCCGAGTGTCCATGCCACCTCTTTGCTCTTACACCTAGTGAAAGAATTTGTGTAACACAACATTACATTCAGAAGGTGGACTGCATCTTGTTTGTATGTGTGAAAACACTCCATTCTTCAGACATCCCCCCATTCACTCTCTTGACTGTTTCACTGATCAGACCTCCCAATCTGCTGTTTTCCTGAAGTATGTTATTCATGCTGGCTTTGAACTCTTTTCTGCTCATCTCAAATGTGGCCAACTAACAGCAGGTTAGAGTGTTTGGAGATGGTCTGAAAAAGGACCTTTGAATAATGGGATGATTAAGATGAATCTTTGAGAAGAGAAGCAGAGAGCAGACCATGGAGTATGCGGGATTGTTCAAGGTTATATTTTCAGCGTATACCAAAGCCCAGGGTATTTTCAGTCAGAACCATCAACACTTGTTGGAAGATAAATATTTTACTGGGAGTTGCAGTTGCTGGATTTAGTGTTTCTCAGAGCTACAGAATGACAAATGAAGACATTCAGTACTGTGCTCTGTCTTCAAATTGGAGTAGTCTGGTCATTTTCAAGTCTACTTTTACAACTTTTAAGACAATTACAAGGCCGGCGCCGTGGCTCACTAGGCTAATCCTCTGCCTTGCAGTGCCGGCACACCGGGTTCTAGTCCCGGTCAGGGTGCCGGATTCTGTCCCAGTTGCCCCTCTTCCAGGCCAGCCCTCTACTGTGGCCAGGGAGTGCAGTGGAGGATGGCCCAAGTGCTTGGGCCCTGCACTCCATGGGAGACCAGGAGAAATACCTGGCTCCTCCATCGGATCAGCGCAGCGCACCGGCCGCGGCGGCCATTGGAGGGTGAACCAACGGCAAAAGGAAGACCTTTCTCTCTGTCTCTCTCTCACTGTCCACTCTGCCTGTCAAAAAAAAAAAAAAAAAGACAATTACAAATTTGTCATGCTTTTAATTTTTATTTACTTTTATGTATTTGGAAAGCAGAGACACAAAGTGAGATAAGAGAAATCTCTGCTGGTTCACTCCCCAAATGTCCACAACAGTGGGGTTGGGCCAGGCCAAATCCAGGAACTAGGAATTCAGTCTGGGTTTCCCACATGGGTGAAAGGACTCAAGTTCTTGAACCATAACCTGCTACCTCTCAGGATGTGCGCTGGCAGGAAGCTGGAATCAACAATGGAGCCAGGAGGGCGTGGTGGCACAGTGGGTTATGACACCACCTGCAAAGCCAGCATCCCATATGAGCAGATGCTCTGCTTCAGATTCAGCTCTCTGCCAATGTGCCTGGGATTGCAGCAGAAAATGACATGAGTGTCTGAGCCCCTACCACCCACACTGGGGTCCTGGATGGAGTTTCAGGTTCCTGGCTTTGGCCTGGCCCAACCCTGGCCATTTCAACTATTTGGGAAGTGAACCAACAGATGGAAGATACCTCTGTGTGTGTGTGCATGTGTGTGTATGTGTGCGCATGCATGTGTTTTTCTTCCTATTTCTCTGTAACTCTGCCTTTCAAATAAAGGAATCTTAAAAAACAAACAAATAAATAAATAAAAAGAGTAGAGCCAGGCCTTGATCCCAGGCACTCCAAAATGGGATGTGGGCATCCCAAGTGGCATCTGTATCATTAAGCCAAATGCTCATAGCTCTTTATGCTTTTGTACCATATTCCAGCCCGCTATTTTTCCTTCCAAATTGTCAGTATGTATAAGGTTTGCAATCTAAAGTCTGATGATGGCAGAGAGCTATAAAGTTTACTGGCACCTTCCACAATTTTATGGCATGTAGGCAAACAGCAAGATGATAAAGTAATTAATAGACTAAAACCTCTTGAGTGTGGAATTCTGTCAAAATCCTCTGCAATAACTGCCATATATTTTAAGTTCTGTGGCCACCTAGGCATTAACAATGATGTATATTGGGCTGTGTGTTTTTTTTGTTTGTTTTTTTTTGTTTGTTTGTTTGTTTTTTTTTTTTTTAACAGGCAGAGTGGACAGAGAGAGACAGAGAGAAAGGTCTTCCTTTGCCGTTGGTTCACCCTACAATGGCCGCCGCGGCTGGCACGCTGCGGCCGGCGCACCGCTCTGATCCGAAGCCAGGAGCCAGGTACTTACCCTGGTCTCCCATGGGGTGCAGGGCCCAAGCACTTGGGCCATCCTCCACTGCACTCCCTGGCCACAGCAGAGAGCTGGCCTGGAAGAGGGGCAACCGGGACAGAATCCGACGCCCCGACCGGGACTAGAACCCGGTGTGCCGGCACTGCAAGGCAGAGGATTAGCCTAGTGAGCCGCGGCGCCGGCACAATCTATTTCATATAATCATACCAGATTATAAAGCAATGGAATGCAAATATTATAGTGAGTCTAAATGTCAAGCCCACAGGGGGCTGGCATTGTGGCATAGCAGGTTAAGCTCAGTCTGTGACACTGGCAACCCATATAAGCTCTGGTTCGAGTCCCAGCTACTCCACTTCCTATCCAGCTCCCTGCTAATGCACCTGGGAAAGCAGTGGAAGGTAGCCCAAGTGGTTGGGCCCCTGCATCCATGTAGGAGACCGGAAGAAGCTCTAGACTCCTAGATTTGACCTGGCCCAATCCTGACTATTGTGGCCAGCAGATGGAAGCGCGTTCTCTCTCTCTCTGCCTTTCAAATAAATTTAAATATTAATAAATAATCTTAATAAATGTCTAGCCCACAAATTGAAAATTAGAAAAGTCTGACTTATTGGGGGCAGAAGCAGCATCTCACTGCTGATGCCATGCAGAGGACATTAGTTAGAGTGAGCGAGAACTTTTGACAATTGTGCTGGTTTCTTTGTGCTGTGTACAGCAGAATCTCACTGGGAACATGCAGGACTGAAAGCAGTTGTGTTTATGCATCATTTGGCAGGCAGTATCCATTGCTTTATATGTTTTGTGCCACCTTCTAGATATTATTACACATTCTGTAGGGCAGACACAGAGGAATATAACAGGAATTTTTGTTAAGATTTATTTATGTGTTCGTTCATTTGTTTGAAAGGCAATGGGACAAACAGATCTTTCAAATACTGTTTCATTCCCCAAATGGCTACAAGCAGCCAGGGCTGGGTTAGTCTGAGGCCAGAAACCAGAAGCTCCACATGAGTGACAGGGGCCCAAGGACTTGGATCATCTTCTGTTGCCTTCCCAGGTGCATTAGCAGGTAGGTGGATGGGAAGCAGAGTAGCCAACACTCAAACCCATATAGGATTGCCAGTGCCACAAGCCAGGGAAGATTACTGCTGAAGCAGTTGGGCTCCTGTCATCATGTGGGAGACCTGGATTGAGTTCCTGGCTCCTGACTTCAGCCTGCCCAGCCCTGTCTGCTGCAGGCATTTGCAGAGTAAGCCAATCAATGGAAGATCTCTCTCTCTCTCTCTCTTTCTCTAATTAATAAAATAAGCAAATAAAATTTTACAAAGAATAAAGTATGACCTAAATTTGATTGATGAAGTTCTAAATTCCCTAAAAGAATTTGTTTTTTCTTTTAAAAATATTTTATTAATAATATTTGTACTTGGCCGGCACACCGGGTTCTAGTCCCAGTCGGGGCGCCGGATTCTGTCCCAGTTGCCCCTCTTCCAGGCCAGCTCTCTGCTGTGGCCCGGGAGTGCAGTGGAGGATGGCCCAAGTGCTTGGGCCCTGTACCCGCATGGGAGACCAGGAGAAGCACCTGGCTCCTGGCTTCGGATCAGCGCGGTGCACAGGTCGCAGCAGCCATTGTAGGGTGAACCAACGGAAAAGGAAGACCTTTCTCTGTCTCTCTCTCTCTCTCACTGTCCACTCTGCGTGTCAAAATAAATAAATAAATCAATAAAAACAATATTTGTATTTATTTATGGAGTACAGGGCAACATTTCAATATACATGTTATGAATTAAACAGGACGTGGCTCCCCAAACTCATGCAGATGTGTAAACTCTTAAGTCTTATGTTAATGGTTGATGGGTTAAGGTTGTAAACTTGATCTAATTATGGCATCTGAGAGGCAGGTCAAGTGAGAGGCCTTTAAGTCATTGGATGCCTGCCCTCAGAGGTCTGTTCCTATAAGAGGATTGGCGATTTAAGCCAACTTTGGCCTAGCTTCTCCCTCTGCTTCCTGGCTCCATGTGACAGTTTGTCCATACCTGCTTTGCCACGGTCAACTCCACAAGATGCCAGCGTAATGGGCTGCCTGATTTTGAACTGTGAACCCCCAAACTGTAAGATGAAATAAACCCTTTCCTGCCTCAGAAGCTCCTTGCAGTTACTTTAGTTAAAGGAGAGAAAAACATGTAAACAGCATGTGTGCAGTGTATAGTGATCAAATCAAGGTAATCAGCGTTGCCCTGCCTCTGATATTACTTTATGACTGGAACCTTGGAGCTCCTCTCTTCTGTTTGCTCATACAATATAATAAGTACTGTGAACTGTACTCACCTTCCTATGCTGGGTGACACTAAGGACTTAGTCCTTTGACCTAACTCTGATTTGGTCTCCATTATCAGACTTCCCCTATCACCTCCTACCCCTGCCAGCCTCTATGAATCACTATTCAGTGTTCAGATTGAGTTTTCTTAGTGTCCACAGATAGGGGGGACATATGTATTTGTCCTTCTATGTCTTACAGCTTATTTCACTTAACATGCTGACTTCCAGTTCCATCCATTTTGCTGCAAATTACAAGATTTCATATTTTCTTTATTCATTCATCTACTGATTGATATCTTGGTTGATTTTCATTTGCTTTTGCAATGAATGCTAAGGTTAACATGGTAGTATAGACAGGGCCCAAGCACTTGGGCCATCCTCCACTGCCTTCCCAGGCCACAGCAGAGAGCTGGACTGGAAGAGGAGCAACCGGGACAAGAACCTGGGGTACCGGCGCCGCAGGCAAATGATTAGCCTAGTGAGCCGCGGTGCCGGCCCAGTGAGTTTTCTTGATTCTTGGCTTGGAAAATTGTAAAAAGACTGATAGTACTCAGTGTAGACAGGAGGTGTAAGAAAATGGGCATTTTTGGTAGAACAGCAGATTTACACTTTCTTGCCAGAGGAAATTTGGTAATATGTTTTGAAAGTATAAGCCATTTTACTGAGAAGTTCAAATTTCAGGAATTTATTCTAAAGAACCAACCAGGTAGGTGTACAAAGCAAACAGATTTCTTTTGGTTGCTTAAAATGGCAAAAATTAAAACTAGCTAGCACTTAAAAATCTGACAACAGGATAATTAACCTAACTTGGACAAACAATGAAATACTAATGTCTAAAATCATTTGAATAGATGCAGTGGATCCAGGTAATAATATGCAGATTATATGAAGTATTTAAAAAATAAAATCCAGTGATAGAACAGTGTGATTCTTTATGAAATGGGGATATCTATAATTGCATGTATATAATATATGTATATGCAAGCAATTTTGAAACCTGTCTAACAAGCAGTTAATAGTGATTGTTTCTGAAGTTGGGAGAAGCCATAAGCATTTCTGATTGATTTTAATTTTATTTGAAATGTAAAGAGAGTGAAGTATAAACACACATATACACACAGAAAGAGAACTTTCATCTACTGGGTTACTCCCTGAATACCCTCAGCAGCCAGCTAGGTCAGGCTAAAGCAGAAGCCCAGAACCCAGTCCAGGTCTCCCACATGAGTGGCAGGGACCCAAGTACTTGAGCCATCACCTGCTGCCTCCCAGAGTGCGCATTAGCAGGAAACTGGATCAGAAGTGGAAGTGAGATTCTTATCCAGGTGCTTTGATAGGAGATGCAGGCATTCCCCAAATGACAGCTCAAGTACTGTGCCAACAGCCAACCCCAGACCTCCTGTTTTTCCTTTGCCAGCTGGCATGATGTTCAGTCTTGCCCGTGGAAAGGTTCTAGAAAGACATTGCAAGAGGAAAACGGGGTTTTGGCTTCCTGATTCTATGTGCCCCCTCAACAGGCTGCTGCAGGGGCAGGGCAGTAGCACTCAGAGGCCGCCCGCATCCTCAGTTGCAGCCTTGAGCAGTTTGTAGCCCAGTGCCTCTGGTGGGCCCCAGACGCTTTGCCCAGCATCCTAGAGATGGATTCCCAGCAAGTTCCAGAGAACACGCCACCAACAGCAATTTCTGTGCCATTCCCTGAGCCACAGCCAAGCCCAGATCTCTGCCTCAAGGGGGCGCTTTCCCGTGGATGTTCCAGCTCACCCTGGGGATAGTGGCTGCTCCTTTTTTTTTTTTTTTTTTAAAGATTTACTTATTTGAGAGTCAGAGTTACACACAGAAAGGGGAGAGAGAGAGAGAGAGAGAGAGAGAGAGAGAGAGAGAGAGAGAGAGAGAACTTCAGTCCCCAATTGGCCGCAACGGCCGGAGCTGTGCTGATCCAAAGCCAGGAGCCCAGAGCTTCCTCCGGGTATCCTATGTGGGTACAGGAGCCCAAGGACTTGGGCCATCTACAGCTCCGGCCATTGTGGCCACCTAGGGAGTGAACCAGCGGATGAAAGACATCTCTCTCTCTCTCTCTCTCTCTCTCTCTCTCTGCCTCTCCTTCTCCCTCTGTGTAACTCTGACTTTCAAATAAATAAATAAATCTTAAAATAAATAAATAAAAGAACTGTAGATCTCCAGGAGAAAGTGAGTATGATGACAGGGAAAGGGTGGGAAGCGCCCTCAAGGCAGAGGAAGCAGCATTTACAAAAGCCTTGAGCACACCTGGCGCAGGGACTGCAGGTGATCCAGCCTTCCTGGAGCAGTTTTGGAGGTAGGAGAGTGGGGGAAGGTTGAAGGCAGCAAGTAAGTCAATGAGGCCTGGGATCTGAAAAACTTGTGTAGGACCTAGGAATTTATCCTGAGTACAATGCCGATGACCTGATCATGGTTTGCCTTTCTTCCTGGACAAGATAACTGGGAGAGGAATCCAAGAGTTCCTACATTTTGGCTGATGTCATGTAGCCTTCCCCTCAAGAACTTCAAAGATTAGAGTCATAGTAGCAGTAAGAAGTCTGTGTTCTCTGTGGCAGCTGCCTCTGAATTGGGGCTACTTACAGCCCAAGAATAAAAGACTAGTAATAACATGTAAGCAGTAATCATCTCTATCTTAAGCAAGCCAGGGATGCATTCCCTCTCTCGTTAATTGACTTTCTGCACCAAGTCCAGCCTCTTTGTACGGAGCCCTGGATTATATGCAGTGCCTAGAACTGAACATGTTCTGGCTCCCCCGTGCCTGGGCACATGCTGTTCCCTCTGCCTGGAAGGTTTTTCTTGACCCCGCTGAACTATTTGGGTAGCTATTACTCTCCCTTCAAATGTTCTAAATCCATCCTAGAGATGGAGACAGTGTCACTTCTCCCAAGGTTAAATTTTCTGTAGAGGAGACAACCAAGGCAACCATCCTTAAAGCTCTTTAGCTGGCCATTGCTTTAAATTCAGTAATGCACCTCCCAGATTGTGTGATGATTCACCCCCAGAGTGCTGAATTCATAGTGGTGCTGTGGATATTCTAAAAACTGGAGAGAACCACAGGGACTTCTGCTAGACACTATACAACTGAATTCTTCAACCACCTGTGTGAGGAAAGCAAAATGGTGACACTGAGATCCACATGGACAGGAACTGAGGCCAGACAAGGGAGTGAATCCTCCAGATGATCCAGCTCCCAGCCTCAAATCACCCAACCGAATCACCCCTGCTAAACCTTCCCCTGTTTAAAGTATAGATTCATAGGCAAAATAATTGCTGTGGTTGTTTAAGCCATGAATGCTGGCATGTTTGTTGTATAGCCTTGTAACTGAAATACTTAAAAAAATCTTTGCCACTTTATTTGTATTTTTATATCTGAAAAATGGAGGTAGAAAGAATACTTTCTACATGGGATTATTTTGACCATTAAGTGACTCAAAACTTCTTATGTGCAAAGTGTTTGAAACAGTGTCTAGTACAAAATAAAGTCTAGATAAACATTACATATGAGAGAGTCTTCCAAAAGTTCACAGAGTGAAGCAGGCATTTAGCCTAGTGGCTAAGATTCCTGCCTCCAATATTGGAGTTGGTGAATTTGATTCCTGGCTCTAACTCCAGACTCCAGCTTCCTGCCGGTGCAGACCTGGAGAGGCAATGGTGATGGCTCAAGTAACCAGGTTCCTGCCACCCATGTATGAGACATGGATTGAGTTCCTGGCTCCTAGTTTTTGGTTTTGTAGAGTGAAACAATGGATGGGACCATAGCTTTCTGTCTCTCTCTCTCTTTCCCTCAAATAAATGAATAAAAATTTTAAAAGTTAGTGAAAAGTTCACATTGTCAAAAAGTATGCATAGATTTCAACTGTTTTTTGCACCCAAAAAACCTTACCTTTTAATTCCATTTCCTATGAACGGTTTGATGAACCCATGTATTTTTTTTTAAGATTTATTTATTTATTTGAAAGGCAGAGTTACAGAGAGGCAGAGGCAGAGAGAAAGAGAGAGAGAGAAGGAAGTCTTCCATCCACTGGTTCACTCCCCAGATGGCCGCAACGGCCGGAGCTGCGCTGATCCGAAGCCAGGAGCCAGGAGCTTCCTCTAGTTCTCCCACATGGGTACAGGGGCCCAAGGACTTGGGCCATCTTCCACTGCCCTCCCAGGCCACAGCAAAGAGCCGGATCGAAAGTGGGACAGCCAGGACTCGAACTGGCACCCACATGGGATGCTGGCACTGCAGGTGGCAGCTTACCCACTACACCACAGCGCCAGCCCGAAATTCTTCTCTTTTTTACATACATACATAGTTGTGGAAGTTATCTTTTGGGGTATGAGGAGGTCAGAATAGAGGAGCTCTAGGGGAGAAATGAAGCAATGGACACCCCCTTTTTTTCTCTTCTCAATCTTCAATCTAAGGCAAGTAAGCCAAATCCAGAAGAGGGAAAAGAAAGGTAAGCCTATGAGGTGCTTAATGTCTTACGGGGGGCTGGTGTTTAGGGAAAGCAGACAGAAAAGAAACAGATCAACCTCAAAGCTGGTCTGCTCGTCCTCCCAGAAGAGATCTGTACTCCCAGAGTAGAGCAAAGAGAGGCACTAGAGAGAGAACACAGTTTCCCAAACAAAAGTCATAACCTGCCCATATTTTATCAGCAGTTTTCAAAAGCAAGGTTTTCCGGGGCTGGAGAAGTGCCCAGGTGACACATTACCTACAGCCGTGTGAGATCCAGAACAAACTTACCGAGTCATACCTGATTCTGACCCATGGAAACTGTGTGTGATACAATAAATGGATGTTGTCTTACGCCACTATGTTTGTGTTAATTTCTTATGCAGCAATAGATACAAACCATAAAAATAGGACACCCATAAAAAAGGCATATAAAATGAAAAGGATACTTTTTACCAAACCAGACCTTCACCCTCATCGGAGGTAACCACTAATAAGAACATGTGCTTCATCATTCCAGAAAGTAGCTTGCATGTGTAAGCATTTTCATCCATCCGTGTGTTGTACATATGTATGTATTTCAAATACACACACACAGGAGAGATGTCTCCATGGTTTTTTTTTTTTAAGGTTTATTTGTTTACTAGAAAGACAGGGTTACAGAGAGAGGGAGAGAGAGAGAGAAAGAGAGAGATCTTGCATCTACTGGTTCACTTCCCAAAAGCCTGCAAGTTGGGACTGGGCCAGGCCAAAGCCAGGAACCAGGAACTTTATCCGGGTCTCCCACATGGGTGGCAGGGGTCTGAGCACTTGGGCCATGCTCCGTTGCCTTCCCAGGAACATTATCAGGGAGCTGAATCAGAAGTGAAGCAGCTGGGACTCGAACCATCACCCATATGTGATGCCAGCGTCCCCAGGAGCAGCTTAACCAAATGTGACACAGTGCTGGCCCCTTTCCACTGTTTTATGCCTTGTTTGTCTTTTTTTTTTTTTTCCACTAAGACTAGGGATCCTTCCTTCAATACATTATTTTTTAATTTTTCTATTGTGACCTATCACGTGGATGTGCTACAGCTTATTTTCCTGGCACACTATAGATATACAGGTGGTTCTAATATTTTTCTGTTAAAAATATTACTATAGTGAGATACTTATCCTTATATACTTGCATACAAACATCTCCAACTATAGCATAAAATCAGGTAATGAAACTCAAGTCAAAATTAACTCTTAATTTTATATTTTTAATTTGCATTTCCATGAACTATTTATTTATATTGCTAAAGAGAGAGAGAGAGAGAATCTTCCATCTGCTGGTTCACTCCCCAAATGCCTGAACAAGCTGCGGCAGGCCAGGATGAAGCCAAGAGGCTGGAATCCAATCCAGGTCTCCTATGTCAATTTCAGGGACCTAAGCACCTTGGCTATCACCTGCTACCTCCCAGGATGCACATTAGCAGGAAGCTGGATCAGAAGCAGAGTAGCTGGGACTTAAACCACATACTCCAATACAGCATGCGGGCATCCCAAGTGGTGGCTTGACCTGCTGTACCACAACATCCACTTCCTATCTTCATTTTAAATGGATAGGTATTGCCATACAAAATGCTTAAGAATTGGCACCAATTTATACTCCTACTAACCGTGTATGGGTAAATAGTTGCTAATACTATGTAACATGAAACAGTTTGATCTTTTCCAGTCACATGGGTGAAAAATGCCTCTCACTTTTATTTGTGTTTAAATAATTCTGCATAATGTTGAGCAGTTTACAAATGTTTATAAGCCTTTTTTATTTCTATGAACTACCTGTTTATATCCACAGCCTATTTTTCTGCTGAGTCACTGGCCTCTTTCTTGTTGACATACAGATCTCTTTATAGAAATGCCTTTTGTCTGTTCTACAAATTCCCCATCCCCACACACATACCTTTCTGCCATTCTCTTTTATTGGATTTTATTTTCCGGTGACAGTGTCAGGGCAGAGAAGGGAGTGATTTCCTTCCTTCTCATCATGAAAAGTCACGTGCAACACCCCTTAAGCAAAATGTTATCTAGGAAGATAGATGTTAGCCTGTGCATGTGAGAGGAGCCAAAGGGAAAAGATAAGAGGTTCCCATGGGAAGGAATGCAGCAGCCGTGCAGGCATGGTTTTGAAACAGCCCGGTATTTACTCCCTCAGAGGAGTCCTGGCCTTCCCCCAGGGAGACTTGTCAGGAGAATCCTCCTGACCCAGTGCCACAGGTTTACTGGGTCTGATAACACTGTGTAATAAAGCCTGGGGGAGCGGGGGGGGGGGGGGGGCGGGGGGACTTCACATCCTGAAAGTCCTTCGCACAGCAATATCCCCGAAGAAGAGGGAGTGGGAAGGAGAAACGCTGGGAGAAGTGGGCCCAGACCCATTTCAACCCCAGTCAATAAGCAGACTAGACACAAACTTCCTTGCTAAGTCACCCACCCAGCCTGTCAGGTATACTGCTTCATTAAACTTTGCTAGCTTGCTTGCCAACACTCTGTCTCACTTTTCTTTAGGAGAACAGAACTTTTGTTCGAGCCATTCTGGAAGCAAGAAGGTTAACAAGAGAAATGCACAATAAATGCATTTGATCATAGTTTTGCTTGGCATAGGACCTGTCATAGGGAACACCCCCAAAGACTCAGGGTGAACCAGCAATGTTTGTGCCTCGATTGGATAAAGGAGGGACACCGAATTTTATTAACATTACTAGACAAAAGTGTGTGATCTAATGCTATCAGACTGAATGGAGAAGCCCAGCAAGGCCTGAGTGCTCAGATTCTTCTTGGTGTCACTGTGCACTATTTCTTTCCCCGAAGTGTGGGTCAGGACACTATCTGAATGGGAGGTCTTACCATCAGTCAAGGTATGTCAGAATTCTTACGGCCAGGTCCAATACAGAAAGATGAGAGAAGATGAGTTTGTGTGTGTGTGTATGTGTTCTTTTGTGTGTGTGTGTGTGTGTGTGTGTGTGTTTGGTTTTGTGGCTGGTTTGGGGGTAAAGGGTATATGATATATGAAGTACCTTTGGGAAGAGGAATTATAGTTTCTTTGGTTGCCTTGGGAAAGAATGAGGGGGTAAGAGACAGGAGGGCAGAAGGTCAGAAACTTTGCTTCCATGGCTGCTTCTGAGCCTTTAGTTTGCAGAATTCTTTTCTCAGTCACAACAGGGGAATTTCACTGGTTCATTTATTTGAGAGGCAAAGAAACAGAGAGAGACAGAGAGAGGGAGAGAAAGAGCGTGCATGTACTGATTTACTCCTCTAATGCCTACAACAGTCAGGACTGGGTGAGGCCTGAAACCAGAAGTGGGAATGCAATCCACGTCTCCCAGGATGATGGCAAGAATCAATCAGCTGAGCCATCACTGCTAGTTAGTTTTATTATGATGCTGAAGCACAGAAGTTATGTGACTTGACTGAGGTCAATCAATAAATCAGCAATCATGGAGCAGGAAGCTGGAGTTAGGAGTCAAAGTTGGGAATTGAACCCTTGAACTCTGACATGGGTTGAGGGTATCTTAACCGTTAGGCTAAATACCCACTCCCTGTAATATATTTTAACATCACAAAAAAACTAGTTGCCGCTCACTGCTCTCTTTACAATTTTCCTGGAGACTTTTTATTTTTATCAGTTTGAGATGTCATTCTGCTCTATGATTGTCAATTTATTGACTGACACTGAAGTCACATAACTTCAGTGCTTGGGGCTGGTGTTGTCAAATAGAAGGCTAAGCCTCTTGCTGCAGGGCTGGCATCCCATATGGGCACCAGTTCGAGTCCTGGCTGCACTACTTTCAATCCAGCTCTCTGCTAGTGACCTGGGAAAGCAGAAGAAGATGGTCCAAATCTTTGGGCCCCTGTACCCACATGGGAGACCCAGACGAAGCCCTCGGCTCCTGGCTCCTGGCTCCTGGCTTCATGTGGAAGCCTAGTCCTGGCCACCGAAGCCATTTGAGGAGTGAACAAGCAGGTGGAAGATTCATTCATATTCTCTCTCTCTCTCTCTCTCTCTCTCTCTCTCTCTCTCTCTTTCCTTTATCTCTGCCTTTCAAATAAATAAATGAATAAATCTTTAAAAACAAAACTTCAGTGCTCAGCATCATAATAAAATGGATAATGGTGATACTGAAATGAATTCAGGTTATATATACATCCTGAAAGCATGAATGCAATACACAAGTTATAAATTTAATCAGGACAAGAAACTATAGTGTCAATGGGAATCAGAAATCCTGTTCAAGGGAAATCCCCTACTTGAGCTCCAGGGTTCAACTGCATTCTTCCTTTTCTGTTTACTTTGGCATCCCTGATGCCCAGCCCACCACACACTTTATTACAGGGTGTCCATCATGAAAGCACAACACTGCAAGGAACCTAACCTGGCTCTCCCAAAGCCATCTCAGTTGGAAAATGTTCTATCTCATTTCTAAAGAACACCGATTTCTGAACTCTCTCTCTCTCATATACACTGTCCTTAGCCCCTGTTTCAAATCTGAAAATCCCTGGTGACATGTAGTTTTATAATTAATTCTTCTGTAATATGATTTTAAATTTTTCATCTGGTACACAAGACAATCCTTTCTAAGAAATTAAAATTTTAAATATGATTGCCAATTAGGCTATAGATATTCAGAAGAGGCCAAGGTTTTACCAACTGTAGGTTTCTGTGACCACACTGGCAAAAAATTTGTTCATGTAATGAAGGCCTGCTTATCTGAGCTATCCAATTTATTATTCATTCAACAAACACTAAACCAAGCACTGGGCTAGGCACTGAATGGCATACACATCTGCCCTCTGGGCCCACTCTATTAGAGGAGAGAGGAATGTACAGAAGTACTTACAATACTGCTATATAATTTGGCAATAAATATTAAAAAGTGATTTAAGTGGACATATCCTATGTGAAATTCCACTTCTAATGATTTATTTAATAAAGTATCAGAGTGGACATTGTGGCGCTGTGGGGTAACCCGCTGCTTGACATGCTGCATCCCCTCATCAAGGTGCCTGAGGTTGAGTTCCGCCTCAGCTTCTGATCCGGCTTCCTGCTAACATGCCTAGGAGGCAGCAGATGATTGCAGAATACCATCCATGTGCTAGATCCATGTGTATTGAAATACCACATATACCCCACAAATATGTGAAGCTTCTGGCTGCAGGCTTTTGACTGGCCTAGCCTAAGTTGTTACATGCATTTGGTGATTAAAACAGCAGATGGAAGATCTCTCTCTCTCTTTTCACCTTTCAAATAAATAAATGCATAACATTTTTTCAAAAAGGAAGAGAATATGGAGATAAGCGAACAAAGGGTATAGGATTGATTATTGTGGAATTTCAAAATAACAATAAGCACCAGAAAGGAGTATAACCCAACTACCTAAATACCCAGTTAGAATAATCAGGCAAATAAACCAGGACAAAACAATGTGCTTGAATACTACAAAACCACACAGAAAACAACAAAAAACAGCGCATACCTATTGAGTATAGCCATGGAGAACCCTTCCTGGTCTACAACAACAAAAAAAAGACAGAAACCAGGAAGTAATATGAGTCTATTTTTGTAAACATAAAGTATACTTGCACACAAATAATAATCTGAAAGTATATATACCCAAATATTAAGAATAATTAACACTTGATTGGATTGTTGTTATAAATTATTATTTTTTTTGTTGTTGTTGTTGTTTTTAACTTTTATTTAATGAATATAAATTTCCAAAGTACGATTTATGGATTACAATGGCTTCCCCCACATACCGTCCCTCCCACCCACTACCCTCCCCTTTCCCACTCCCTCTCCCCTTCCATTCACATCAAGATTCATTTTCGATTATCTTAATATACAGAAGATCAGCTTAGTATACATTAAGTAAGGATTTCAACAGTTTGCTCTCACACAGAAACATAAAGTGAAAAATAATAGATGATTTTTTTTAAGTGATGATGAAATCAGATCAGACCTATTGTCATGTTTAATCCCAGTGAGAGTCAAGTTGGGAGTTGATAATTTCTTTTTTTTTTTTTTTTACAGAGGATCAGTTTAGTATACATTAAGTAAAGATTTCAACAGTTTGCACCCCCATGAAAACACAAAGTGAAATATATTGTTTGAGTACTCGTTATAGCATTAAATCTCAATACACAGCACATTAAGGACAGAGATCCTACATGAGGAGTAAGTGCACAGTGACTCCTGTTGTTGACTTTACCAATTGACACTCCTGTCTATGGCATCAGTAGTCTCCCTATGCTCCGGTCATGAGTTTCCAAGGCTATGGAAACCCTCTGAGTTCTCCAACTCTTATCTTGTTTAGACAAGGTCATAGTCAAAGTGGAGGTTCTCTCCTCCCTTCAGAGAAAGGTACCTCCTTCTTTGAAGACCTGTTCTTTCCACTGGGATCTCACTCGCAGAGATCTTTTGCCAGAGTGTCTTGGCTTTCCATGCCTGAAATACTCTCATGGGCTTTTCAGCCAGATCCGAATGCCTTTAGGGCTGATTCTGAGGCCAGAGTGCTATTTAGGACATCTGCCATTCTATGAGTCTGCTGAGTATCTCACTTCCCATGTTGGATCACTCTCCCCTTTATTTATTCCATTGGTTAGTGTTAGCAGGTACTAGACTTGTTTATGTGCTCCCTTTGACTCTTAGTCCTTTCATTATGATCAATTGTGAACTGAAATTGATCACTTGGACTAGTGAGATGGCATTGGTACATGCCACCTTGATGGGATTGAATTGGAATCCCCTGGTATGTTTTTAACTCTACCATTTGGGGCAAGTCAGCTTGAGCATGTCCCAAATTATACATCTCTTCCCTCTCTTATTCCCACTCTTATGTTTAACAGGGATCACATTTCAGTTAATTTTTAACACTTAAGAATAACTGTGTATTAATTACAGAATTAAACCAGTCATATTAAGTAGAACAGACAAAAAAACTACTAAGAGGGATAATGTATTAAGTTGTTCATTAACAGTCAGGGCTATGCTGATCAAGTCACCGTTTCCCATAGTGTCCGTTTCACTTCAGGAGGTTTCCTTTTTGGTGTTCAGTCAGTTGTCACCGATCAGGGAGAACATATGGTATTTGTCCCTTTGGGACTGGCTTATTTCACTCAGCATGATGTGTTCCAGATTCCTCCATTTTGTTGCAAATGACTGGATTTCGTTGTTTCTTACTGCGGTATAGTATTCTAAAGAGTACATATCCCATAATTTCTTTATCCAGTCTACCGTTGATGGGCATTTAGGTTGGTTCCAGGTCTTGGCTATTGTGAATTGTGCTGCAATAAACATTAGGGTGCAGACCGCTTTTTTGTTTGCCAATTTAAATTCCTTTGGGTAGATTCCAAGGAGTGGGATGGCTGGGTCGAACGGTAGGGTTATTTTCAGGTTTCTGAGGAATCTCCAGACTGACTTCCATAGTGGCTTGACCAGTTTGCATTCCCACCAACAGTGGGTTAGTGTCCCTTTTTCCCCACATCCTCGCCAGCATCTGTTGTTGGTAGATTTCTGTATGTGAGCCATTCTAACCGGGGTGAGGTGAAACCTCATTGTGGTTTTGATTTGCATTTCCCTGATTGCTAATGACCTTGAACATTTTTTCATGTGTCTGTTGGCCATTTGGATTTCCTCTTTTGAAAAATGTCTATTGAGGTCCTTGGCCCATCTCTTAAGTGGGTTGTTGGTTTTGTTTTTGTGGAGTTTCTTGATCTCTTTGTAGATTCTGGTTATTAACCCTTTATCTGTTGCATAGTTTGCAAATATTTTTTCCCATTCTGTCGGTTGTCTCTTCACTCTCCTGACTGTTTCTTTTGCAGTACAGAAACTTCTCAATTTGATACAATCCCAATAGTTGATTTTAGCTTTGACTGCCTGTGCCTCCCGGGTCTTTTCCAGAAACTCTTTGCCTGTGCCAATATCTTGAAGGGTTTCTCCAATGTTCTCTAGTAACTTGATGGTGTCAGGTCGTAGATTTAGGTCTTTAATCCATGTTGAGTGGATTTTTGTGTAAGGCGTAAGGTAGGGGTCTTGCTTCATGCTTCTGCACGTGGAAATCCAGTTTTCCCAGCACCATTTATTGAATAGACTGTCCTTGCTCCAGGAATTGGTTTTAGATCCTTGATCAAATATAGGTTGGCTGTAGATGTTTGGGTTGATTTCTGGTGTTTCAATTCTGTTCCATTGGTCTATCCATCTGTTTCTGTACCAGTACCATGCTGTTTTGATTACAACTGCCCTGTAGTATGTCCTGAAATCTGGTATTGTGATGCCTCCAGCTTTGTTTTTGTTGTACAAGATTGCTTTAGCTATTCGAGGTCTCTTGTGCCTCCATATAAATTTCAGCACCAATTTTTCCAGATCTGAGAAGAAGGTCTTCGGTATCTTGATTGGTATTGCACTGAATTTATAAATTGCTTTTGGGAGAATGGACATTTTGATGATATTGATTCTTCCAATCCATGAGCATGGAAGATTTTTCCATTTCTTGGTATCCTCTTCTATTTATTTCTTTAAGGTTTTGTAATTTTCATCATAGAGATCTTTAACGTCTTTGGTTAAGTTTATTCCAAGGTATTTGATTGTTTTTGTAGCTATTGTGAATGGGATTGATCTTAGAAGTTCTTCCTCAGCCATGGCATTGTCTGTGTATACAAAGGCTGTTGATTTTTGTGCATTGATTTTATACCCTGCTACTTTGCCAAACTCTTCTATGAGTTCCAATAGTCTCTTAGTAGAGTTCTTTGGGTCCCCTAAATACAGAATCATGTCATCTGCAAAGAGGGATAGTTTGAGTTCTTCCTTCCCAATTTGTATCCCTTTAATTTCTTTTTCTTGCCTAATAGCTCTGGCTAGAACCTCCAGAACTATATTGAATAGCAGTGGTGAGAGTGGACATCCCTGTCTGGTCCCAGATCTCAGTGGAAATGCTTCCAACTTTTCCCCATTCAATAGGATGTTGGCTGTGGGTTTTTCATAGATTGCTTTGATTGTATTGAGGAATGTTCCTTCCAAACCCAGTTTGCTTAGAGTTTTCATCATGAACGGGTGTTGTATTTTATCAAATGCTTTCTCGGCATCTATTGAGATAATCATATGGTTTTTCTTCTGCAGTCTGTTAATGTGGTGTATCACATTGATTGTCTTGCGCACATTAAACCATCCCTGCATACCAGGGATAAATCCCACTTGGTCTGGGTGGATGATCTTTCTGATGTGTTGTTGCATTCTATTGGCGAGAATTTTATTGAGGATTTTTGCATCTATGTTCATCAGGGATATTGGTCTGTAATTCTCTTTCAGTGCTGCATCTTTTTCCGGCTTAGGAATTAAGGTGATGCTGGCTTCATAGAAAGAATTTGGGAGGATTCCCTCTTCTTCGATTGTTCTGAATAGTTTGAGAAGAATTGGAGTTAGTTCTTCTTTAAATGTCTGGTAGAATTCAGCAGTGAATCCATCTGGTCCTGGGCTTTTCTTTGTTGGCAGGGCCTTTATTACTGTTTCAATTTCTGTCTCAGTTATGGGTCTGTTTAGGTTTTCTATGTCTTCCTGGTTCAATTTAGGTAGGTTGCATGTGTCCAGGAATCTATCCATTTCTGATAGGTTTCCCTGTTTGCTGGCATACAAGTCCTTGTAGTAATTTCTGATGATTCTTTTTATTTCTGTGGTGTCTGTTGTTACGTTTCCTTTTTCATCTCTGATTTTATTGATTTGGGTCTTTTCTCTTCTTTTTTTAGTTAGTTGGGCCAATGGGGTGTCAATTTTGTTTATTTTTTCAAAAAACCAGCTCCTCGTTTGGCTGATTTTTTGTAATGTTTTTCTTGATTCAATCCTGTTGATTTCTTCTCTGATTTTAATTATTTCTCTTCTCCTACTAGATTTGGGTCTGGTTTGCTGTAGGTTTTCTAGATCCTTGAGGTGAATTGAAAGCTCATCTATTTGGTGCCTTTCCAATTTCTTGATGTAGGCACCTATTGATATAAACTTTCCTCTTAACACTGCTTTTGCTGCATCCCATAAGTTTTGGTATGTTGTGCTGTTATCCTCATTTACTTCCAGAAAGTTTTTGATTTATCTTTTGATTTCTTCTGTGACCCATTGTTCATTCAGGAGCATGTTGTTCAATCTCCATGTGTTTGCATATGCTCTAGGGATTCCTGAGTTGCTAATTTCCAACTTCATTCCTTTATGGTCTGAGAAGCTGCATGGTATGATTCTAATTCTTTTGAATTTGCTGAGACTTGCTTTATGGCCTAGTATGTGGTCAATCCTAGAGAAGGTTCCATGTACTGCTGAGAAGAATGTAAAATCTTTAGCTGTAGGATTGAAAGTTCTGTATAAATCTGTTAGATCCATTTGGGCTATAGTGTCGTTTAAATCTACTGTATCCTTGTTGATCTTCTGTCCTATTGATCTGTCTATTTCTGAGAGTGGAGTATTGAAGTCCCCCAGTACTATTGTATTGGGGTCTAAGTCTCCCTTTAAGTCCGTTAACAAATCTTTTAGATAAACCGGTGCCCTGTAGTTAGGTGCATATACATTGATAATTGTTATATCTTCCTGTTGAATTGATCCCTTAATCATTATGTAGTGTCCCTCTTTGTCTCTCTTAACGGTTTTTGTGGTAAAGTTTATGTTGTCTGAAATTAAGATGGCTACGCCTGCTCTTTTTTCATTTCTGTTGGCATGGTATATCTTTTTCCAGCCTTTCATTTTCAGTCTGTATGGATCTTTGTTGGAAAGATGAGTTTCTTGTAAGCAGCAAATAGATGGGTTTTGTTCCTTAACCCAATCAGCCAATCGGTGTCTTTTAACTGGACAGTTCAGGCCATTCACGTTCAATGTGACTAATGAAAAGTGGTAACTTTGCCCTGCCATTTGCCAAAGATAAGTTCTAATATATGCTTTGAATTCCCTGTGATCTTTTGCTGTGAGCTTTCCTTCCTTGGTTTCCTTCCTTTACCTTCTTTCATATTGATGACCATGTTTCTTTGTTTCTGTGTGTAACACATCTTTAAGCATCTTTTGCAGGGCTGGACGAGTGGCAACAAATTCTTTCAATTTCTGTTTGCAATGAAAAGTCTTTATTTCACCTTCATTCACAAATGATAGCTTTGCAGGATATAATATTCTGGGCTGGCAGTTTTTCTCTCTTAGTACCTGGGCTATATCTCGCCATTCCCTCCTGGCTTGTAGAGTTTCTGATGAGAAGTCAGCTGTGAGTCTGATTGGAGATCCTCTGAGAGTAATCTGACGTTTCTCTCTTGCACATTTTAGGATCTTTTCTTTATGTTTCACTGTGGAGAGTTTTATTACAACGTGTCGTGGTGAGGGTCTCTTTTGGTCGTGTTTATTAGGGGTTCTGTGAGCTTCCTGTACTAGGATGTCTCTGTCCTTCTCCAAACCTGGGAAATTTTCTGCTAATATCTCACTAAAAAGGCCTTCTAATCCTTTCTCCCTCTCCATGCCTTCAGGAACTCCTAGAACCCGAATGTTGGTTTTTTTAATAGTATCCTGAAGATTCCTGACAATATGTTTTAGATTCCTAATTTCCTCCTCTTTTTTTTGGTCTGACTGTATCCTTTCCTGTTCTCTGTCTTCTAAGTCTGATATTCTCTCTTCTGCTTCACCCATTCTGTTTGTAAGGCTCTCTATTGTGTTTTTCATTTGATCTATTGAATTCTTCACTTCAGTCACTATCCCAGTTTCCTGTTGTACTAGTTGTTTTGTTTCATTTTGATTCTTCCTTAATATTTCATTTTCACGAGAGAGATTTTCTAGCTTGTCCATTAAGGATTTCTGTAGTTCAAGAATTTGTTTTTGAGAACTTCTTAATGTTCTTATCAATTTTTTGAGATCTGCTTCTTGCATTTCTTCTATATCATCATCCTCATAATCTTGAATTGGGGTGTCTTTTTCATTTGAGGGCTTCATGGTGACTTCCTTGTTTTTATTACCTTGGTTTTTGCGTTTGTTATTTGGCATATTGGAGATATTTGGTTTCTTCACTGTGGTGCTTTTTCTTGTTATACTATGACTCTAGATTAAGTGGACTATCTGTTTTTGATGGAGCCTTAGGGCTTGAGATGGGTGTGGCCTGAGAGCTCTGTTTGGTGTGCCAAAGGTGACACTCCCAGGTTAGGCGTGGTAAACCTCTCTCTCTCTCTCTCTTTCTTTTTTTTTTTTTTTTTTTTGATTCAAAAGGGAAGTTATTCTGCACAGCTGAACGAAGTTGGAGGTAATTAGCAGGCAAATGATATACCCACAGGAGCCAGAGATCAGAAGCTCTTTCCCAAGGACCACACAGGGAATCTGTTTGGCCCTTAGAGTGGGCTCAAATTCTCCTTCAGTCTCCCACTGGGTTGCCAAAGTTACGGAATTGTAGCGTCTCTGGAGAGTGCTCACGTGAATTCCGTGAGTTCTCTCCCCCACCGTCTCTTTTTTCACAGTCTCAGTTCAGTAGCACCACAAATTTACTAGGTCCTAATCTCCTGTTAATTTGCCCCGCCCAGAGTCAGGTTTTTCTGCTAGGCTCAGGGCCGGTGCAGACCTGAGGTCGCTCTGCTTATGACGTATGTCCAAGATGGCGCCTGCTCTTTGTCTTGCTCGCCCTTGAGAGGTGAGCGGAGAGAGAGAAACCCGTGTCCGTACCAGTTACCTCTCTCTCTTCCAGTTAGCCTGGTGAAGTTCCCCCCCTCCCCGGGGGTCGTTCCCTCTAGTCTCCTCTCTCCGCTTGCCTGCTGGTGTCTCGGGCTCACCTCGCGTTCCAGCGGCTCGGTCCCGCGGCTCGGCTTGCGCAGCTCGGTCCTGCAGCTCAGCTGCCGCGGCTCGGTCCCGCGGCTCGGCTTCTGCGCGGTGGGCGACCTTGTTCTCCTAGTAGGTCCTCCGATTCACGACCACTCAATCCAGAAGGGTTTCCTCTGCAATATTTTCCTGGTTCTTTTTTCTGAGGCTACCGTAACTCCCCTTTTATTAAACTAAATTTTCCCGGACTATCGGTGTGCACCCTCACTATTCCGCCATCTTGGCTCCGCCATGTACTTTTATGTTGTTATAAATTATTAAAGTATTACATAAATTATATAATGACAAATAGCTGCTTTAAATGATTTTATATTTTCATATCATATCCTTAAAATATAATTATATATTCACACAAATATTTTACAAAGGGCATGTTTTTATTTAGTCAGAACAAATCTTTATAAAAATGTCAGGCTGTGATACAGTAACAGTGGTCAGCAGCATTCCTTTCACCAACGTGAATACAGCGCCTTCTGTGCACTGGGCAAGAGCTGCACACTGGGCAGGCAAAGCTAACAAGAAGGCTTCCTGCTCCCCAGGCCCAGCCCGAAAGGCTGTCAGAGCAAAGGGTCACCTTACAGAGGATGGAGAAGCAAAGCAATGCACAGAGTGACATTGAGGCTGTGCCTTAAACAATAAAGAGGAGTTTGTGGGACGAGACAGAGAGTCTGGGAATATTGATAGGCAAGGGCATCAAGATCAGAAACATGAGAAGAAACAGAAAGATCATGGCTACTGTGGATGGTTGTGCAGATCTGTACTGCATAAGGCTACCTGCTAAAGGAGTGGGGGAAGATATGCACCCCAGGCTTTGTTTGCCAGGTCACAAACCCCAACTGCATCTTCCCATAGGAAGGGCATCCTGTTACCCCCATTTTTCTTTTTAGTGGACACTTAATAATTACACATATTTGTGAGGTATAATGTGGTATTTCAATACACATGTGTTAATTAGCACATCCATCATCATTTCTTGGGAGTATTCAAAATTCTATTCACTACTTTGAAATACTCAAGTAATGGTAGTTAACCATAGTGGAACTGTGCTATAGAACACTAAAAATTATGCTTCCTATCCGGCTGCACCACATGTATCCATGACTATGCTCTCTCTGTCCCCTTCTCCACCATAGCATTCCCAGGCTCAGTAGTGTATTATAAAATACCAAACCAGGCAATAGTGAAAACCACATTGTAGAGCTGGCTCACCCCTGACTGGGTAAAATGACCCCCCCTGGAGTGTCCCAAACACTGTGCTCCTCTGTGTTGGCACTTAGCAGACTACTTCTATGACTGCTGAGTCATTGTCCTCCCTACAGACAGATGTCCTGTCCTCTTAGCTCATCATTTGTACTGTATGCCTAGCACAGTGTCTTGCATATTGTAGACGTTCTATCAAGGTTTATTCAATGAATGAATGATTACATATGCACAGAATGGAGACTGGAGGAACAGATTAAGAAACTTGTTTCCAGATATTTAAACTTTTTACTTCTTAGTTTTTTCATATGTTCCAAATATCCCACTCCAATTCTGTAGTCAAAAGAGGACAATACACTAAACTTAGATACCGTGACTCAGCAGCTTGCCATGAACTGTTTGGAGCCTGGTTTTCAATAGGAGACACATGCTTGCCTCCACCATGCTTTCTCCAACCCATGACCAACTGCCAGGTTTGGAGATTAATTTGGGTGTTGAGTGTCCTCCAAAGACTCCTGTGATAGAGACTTGGTCTCCAGGGAGAAGCTATTGAAAGGTGATGGAAACTTCAGGAATTGGGGTCCGGATAGAGGTCTTTGATCATGGGGGTGTGTACTCAGAGGCAGTTCTGAGACAGTTGTTATAAAAGCCCCAGTTTGGATCTGGTCTCTCTGCTTCCGGGTTCACTATGTGATCTTCCAAACACTCTAGCCCTTGCCAGCTGCCACCCTCACAGGGGCCAAGCCAATGAGGTGGCTCAGTCTGAGGCTTAAACCTCCAGAATTGTAAGAGCCTTTCTTTGTGAGTTACCTCTGATATCTCATTGCCATGACATAAAGCTGACTAACACACACAAATCAGAACTCAAATGTCACACAGGGTAAAGGTGATTGTTCTCAATTCCAAACAATATATAGAAGGGGTCGATTATATTCTAAATTATCATATATTTAAATATGGATAGCTTATTCAAAATTGTCTATATACTGATTTCCAAAAAAAAAAAAAAACTGATAAGGAAGATCACTGACATAATTTTGTTTTTATGATGACCTTTTAACAATATTTATTCTCCCAATATAACAGGTCATTTTACTCAAATCATGTATTGGAACAGGTATTTGTATGACAGCTGAGGTTTATACTTTACTTACCTTTAAAATGAAAACTACTTATTTTTTCCTGGATAAGCAAAAAAAAAATCCCTAAAATTCCTCTAGATGTTCTTAGCCATTAAGACAATTCACAGTGGAAAATACAAAGCCAGGCAGCCTTCAGGCTGTCCTCAAGTTCTCTCACTCTATGACTCTAACCTCAAACTATCCCATGCCCTAAGGCACACATTTCTCAGCCTCCTCTTCACTTGGTTTTGTAGAAGCCCAAGCCTAGACACACATATTCTAAATAACCAAAATCATTCTCCTGAATCCACCCTTTCGGGGCTCCCTCCTACTTAGTGCTGGTCCGTGGCTCCCTAGTGAACAGCCCTCTGTCTCACACATACACCCCACAGTTGCAGCCTGCACCATGTTCTTGTCAAGCAAAAATCCCCCAAGTCAACTTTCGCCTTACCCCAATCAAACTTGATCTGCCCTCTTCTGTTCTTGGTGAAAATTGATGTGATGTAGGATGTTGTGGTGGTCTGTAGGTTCCTGCTGGTAGATGGCAGTTTGTTTGTTTAACACCAGGGTGAAGTAAATCTGCCCCAAGGTCTTGATTCCAGTCAGTGAACTTCCTAAGTGCTGTCATATTTTTCATCCTACCTGTTATCCCAACTGTCTTCCACTAACCACTACCCACCAGCTCCATCCGTGCCAAGGCAGCAGTGTGGAGGAGACAGAAAGTGCTAAGAACTCAAGGAGTAGTCCCTCTGCTTTCCAGCAGTCCCTCTGCTTTCTGTCCCTGTGCCTTCTCCCTGGCAGGGCCATGGTGGCATTTCCCAGCAGAAGAAAGAAGCACACAGTGCAACAGAAGTCACCGTGCAAGAGAAGCGAATGAGAGGTGCAAGAGTACACTGGTGCATCCAATCCCAGGCTCATCAGATGAAGCCCCGCCATCCTTGCCAGTACCCTGACAATTCTGTGCAAATATTTTCCTGTTGGATTAAAAATCACTCCTGTTACTCAACAGTCACCCTTCATTTCATCTGAACAGAGGCTTTTTTCTATTCAGGAGGGACAATTAGGGTGGTGATTTCAGGTGCCTGGCAGGCTATGGAATGTTTATGTGTGTGTGATATTTTGCCAGTGGCTAGGCCTGACCTAATCCAGGATCCAGGAGCTTCACTTGGATCTCCTATCTTGGTGACAGGGGCCCAAGCACTTGGGACATCTTCTGCATTCCCAGATGCATTAATAGGAAGCTGGATCAGAAGTAGAACTGGCGCTCAGAGAGGAAGCTGGCATCCCAGTCAGCAGCTTAAGTCGGCTTGGCATAACACTGGTTCCATATATTACCATTTTAACATGCAATCAATGTAAAAATTACTGAGATATTTTATATTCATCTGTCATATTGTTTTTTTAAAGTTTTTTTAAACTGATTTCACTGAAAACAGAACAAGAAATGGTCTGAGCCAAAAGGGTGCTCTTACTGTCAAAAACATTTAACAGAAAAGAAACATGACTGTATTGTTAATGTTTTATAAGAGCTGCACAAAACCCACTGTTACTGCATTAATCAGTTTTTTTTAAAATCCATGTGCATTTTATACCCACGGTCTGTGTTTGGACTAGCCACATTTCAGTGCTCAAGAGTCACATGTGGTCTAGTGGCTACCACATGGGACAGTTAATCGTAGAAGCAGCACGGCATGGCTTTGTAGGTCATCCAGCCTGACTCATTAATATCAGAACTAATGGAAATGCAGAAAGGTTGAGTACATTTCCTTAAGTTATAGCCTAAGTAGTGGACAAAATGGGATTAGAATGCAAGGGCCTTCACTGTATCTCCTGCCTTTATTCACACAGCTGATTAGCTGCAAAGCTGAACTAGAAGTGGGACTCTACTGCTCTAGTTCCTTTCTATAGGCACTGCCCCCTATCTGTCTTGCCTTTCTCATAATTAATCTAGAAAGTCACTGGAAATATTGGCTTCAAACCAAGAACAGAGTCGTGCTGAGTTCCTTCATATCTTCCCACAGAGATAATATTTTATACTTGTCCCCAGAAACCTGTGGTTTCAACAAGCCACTATGAAGAATCTGATTCCTTTAGCAATGGTTTTTAGTCAATGTCCATCACAGTCCCACAGGAAGCTTCTACAAAATTCAAACAACGGTTCCCTACCCCAGAACGCTGGTTTGTTTATAAGTGTATTCAAGTAGATTACTAGTTTTAAAAATGGTTCCCAACATTCTAAGGCGTAACCCAACTCACAAGACCTCACGCTGTCAGAGCCACTGAGTCCCCTGATGGCAGGCAGCGGGAACACAAGTCAGGAGCTTGACAAGTCAGCAGGAGGCTGTCTTAAGCCCCACAGGAAAGGATGCCCTGAGCACTTCCCAGGGCGGGGCTACCTGGCTTCCTTTTCCTCTGAGCTCTATATCTGCTCCCAAGGACACCTTTAGCTTCATTTCCTGCTCTTGCAGCCTCACCTGTGGTACTGCCAGAGCCAGCGGAGCAGGCAGGAATGCAGTGCGCAGGACTCTTGCTGGTGGCCTTGGCTACCTGTGTGGCTCTTCAACCCTCAGAAGGTGAGTGGGGCACTGGCCATCAGGCCTCCAGTGGCTGGGAGGACTCCCAAATCAGTCTTGAAGGAGTGGGTTGGGGCAGAGCTCTTTATGTCTTCAGACAGGTATTTTCAATGATTTCTGATTACCTACAAGACAATGGCATACATTTAAATTCTAGATCTCTGAGGAATTTCAGGAATGCACCTCCTTGCAACAGATAATTTGCCAAATGGAAAATGAAGTCTTTCTACATAAGTGCAACTTGGAGTGGCATTTCCTTTTAGATGACAGAATACATAACCGTATGTAGGCATAATGCCTGTTATTCATATGTGTCCCCTTCCCACAACCTGCTAAATGTCTGAACACAAGTGTGTGCCCTCCTGGGGGAAAAGAGACTGGACCAAGGGGTACTGGCTAAGTAAACTGCAATTTCCCAAGCAAAGTCAGTCCCGTGGATGCCTACCTGAAGTTTCAGTTCAATCTTTAAAAGAGGAAACAGGATGAAAGAATTAAACCATGCAAATTAGATCTGAGAGAATTTAAATCGTGAGTTTCTAGCATGCAACTGGGAGACTGTAACTGAATCTGCACTGCACAGACTCTGCTCTACAGCAGCACTCACTACTGCATTAGGGAAACCCTAACTGGAGGTGCTCAACAATACTGGGCTGATGCCATCTTTTCTTGTGTTCTACCTGGAATAGATCTCTAAGTGCAGAGGCAGAATATAAATTTCATTTGGTCTGCTTTTTAAGAAACTGAACTATCATTTAAAAATGAGATTTCACATGCACACACTCATATGGACTTATACAAATTGGACATTAAAACTTCTTTCAAAAAAGCTAATCTGAAAACCATGGTTCCATATATACTAGCAGCACATCAGTCCTCTTTCTCTGAAGTTTGCTGTCTTGTATTAATTGCTTGGTCCCTGTGGCCCTGGATGCCACCATGGCCTCCTGTACAGGGCACCCAGGGCCTCTAGTTCCCCACAGTATACCGGTGTCATCTGCCACTTGGCATTCTCTCAGAGAAGAAGTGCCTGGCTGTTTTCCACTGTACGCTCATACTAAAGTTCTACTGTGCCCTGCAGGCGAAAGTTGGGAGATTTTGCTTCATCGGGTCCCACATTGTCTTCCTGATGACAATCTATAGGAGGGGTAATGGGAAATTTCCTCTCTGCCTTTTGAAGATTCACTGGAATGAACTAACAGGACAGAGTAAATAGAACAAAGTACACACAAATTTATTAACGTGCAAAAGGGCACACAGCAACATCTCGGGAGTATAATTATCCAGCAATCCAATGTAGTTTAGAAGCTCCCATACCCTTTTTCTACAGCAGAGAGAATGGAGAACACAGAAAACTCTGAGTGATTGTAAATGGCTTTTAGGAGAATGAACAAAAAGGACAGAAATTATAGACACAATTAACTTTCAGTATGATTCTTTGGAATTTGAATGGGCCTGAGGGGCAGACCTTATCTTGCAGTGGGCATCTATTCAGCTGCAGTTACATTCTTTACTCTTCTTCCCCACACCCCCAAGACAGATGATGAGATTTGATGATGGAGATGCAAGGCAATTGTGTTCCTCTTTTTTTGTTTGTTTGTTTATTTATTTATTTGAAAGGCAGAGATACACAGAGAGGAAGATACAAGAGAGATCTTCCATCCTCTGATTCACTCCGTAAATTTGCACTATCCTGCCCTTTTTTTCTATCACAATCTACACAACTTATATTTCCTTCACCAAACTTATTATAGAAACCCGCTTAGGTCTGGGGCCAGTGAACACATTTCCAGCTGCTCTCTAAGCTTGCAGCTAAGTTGTGGAAACCTGTCCTGGGAACTAGCCCTTTTCTGATTAGCAGCTCTAAAAGCTCAACAAACGGTTTTATTTTAGAGATTCCTCAGTTTCAAGACTTTCTGGTTTTGTTTTGTTTTGTTTTGTTTTGTTTTGTTTTGTTTTGTTTTGTTTTTTGACAGGCAGAGTTAGACAGTGAGAGAGAGAGGGAGAGACAGAGAGAAAGGTCTTCTTTCCATTGGTTCACCCACCAAATGGCCGCTATGGCTGGTGCGCTGCACCGATCCGAAGCCAGGAGCCAAGTGCTTTCTCCTGGTCTCCCAAGCGGGTGCAGGGCTCAAGCATTTGGGCCATCTTCCACTGCACTCCCTGGCCACAGCAGAAAGCTGGACTGGAAGAAGAGCAACCGGGACAGAAACGGCGCCCCAACTGGGACTAGAACCCGGCGTGCTGGCGCCGCAGATGGAGGATTAGCCTAGTAAGCCGCGGCGCTGGCCAAGACTTTTGGTTTAACATCTATAATGTACGTATGAAAAATGTTTGCTATGTAACACAAAAAGAATTTTTCTCAAATTTGAGTAATGTATTGACCTATTCAAAATGACAATGTTAACTTAAAAAATTAAAGGCTGAGAGACAGAAAGAGAAGGATACACAAAAACAGAGAATGTAACAGAGAGATCAATCTTCTATCTGCTGGTTCACTCCCCAAATACCTGCAACAGCCAAGGCTGGGCCAGGCGAAAGCCAGGAACCAAGAACTCCATCCTGATCTCCCAAGTGGGTGCAGTGGCTTAAGGACTTGGGCCATCCTCCACTGCCTTCTCAGACACATTAGCAGGGAGCTGGATTGGAAGTAGAGCTGCAGGACTTGTGAGATATTGTCACAGGAATTGTCCCTAGAAGAAACACATCTCCTTGTGTTAGACATTGTAGATATTTCTGCAAAGAAGTTTTCTTGATCTGACCCAGCCTAATTTTTCAGAAGAAAATATTTAAAAAGGAACACAGGAAACTTACAAGTCAGGAGAAGGATAGGATAAAAAGCAAGGAAAAAGAACGAATTTTTAAAATCCAAATTAAGGAGAACGGAAAAAGTAAAACTAACAAATACTAACCAAAATGTTAGTGCAGCAACGTTAATACAAGCAAAATGTGCTATAGGCAAAAAGCCACAAGAACAGATAAATTTTACCAAAGGAATTTTATTTTTTACAGATTATTTATTTGAAAAGCAGAGTTACAGAGAGACAAAGGGATATAAAGATCTTCCATCCACTGGTTCACTCCCCATTGGCTGCAACAGCAGGGAATGAGCCAATCTGAAGCCAGGAGCCAGGAGCTTCCTCCAGGCCCCCCACACAGGTGCAGAAGCCCAAGGACTTGGGCCATCTTCTATCACTTTCCCAGGCCATAGCCGTGAGCTGGATCAAAAGTGGAGCAGCCGGGTCTGGAACCAGCGCCTATATGGGATTCTGATGCTTCAGGCCAGGGTGTTAACTCCCTGCGCTACAGCGCTGGCCCCAGATTTATTGGATTTCAAGTCCCACCTGCAGTTGCCTTCACAGGGCTGGAGCAAATGATTTTGTGGTCTGGACATTCCCCACCACTACTAGCATGTGCTGTGCTGCTAAGCTATGATGTTAGGGAGGTTAGGTATATTAAATGCATTTTCAATTCATGGTAAGTTCAACTTACCATGGGTTATTGGGACATAACTCCATGGTAGATCAAGGAACATCTGTATAACAAGTGATACATTACAAAAAGGGACAGTATCAGAAGACAAAATCTGACACAATGCCAACAGCTGTGCTAGACTCTAGCTGGCCTGCTCAAAAATTGATCTGTCAGTCAAAAACCTTAAGAGTTAGGTGCACAAGCAATTTTTCCTACAGCTCTAGGCAGAGCAACCACGGTAGGCCAGATCTGGTGCTGGGCACCCCCTGGCTGGGTGACAGGGGCGCGTCTCCTCCGGGTGATGGTGGCGAAGGGAGCTCGAACCACTGTGGCCATGTGGGCAGCCAGGATTTCATAAACTGGACCAGGGACTCCACCCAACCAGCCATGTAATCCCTGTGATACTGGGAACACCTCCTGCCCGTCCTCTCCCATGCTGCAAGCTGGGCTGAAGCAAAAGGAACAGAGATGGGACTTGAACTTAGGCACTTGGACATGGGATGTGGGAGTCCCAAGTGGCATCTTAACTGCTAGACCAAATGCCTGCCCCTAAGTTCACCATTTAAAAGTACAAAGTTCAGGTATGTTCAATAAATTTACAGAATTGCTCAACCATCACAACTAACTAACCACAACACATTTCCATCAAACCAAAAAATGATCCCATACCGATGAGCCATCACTCCCCACTCTCTCTAATGCTCTTCCTTCTTTTTTTTTTTTTTTTAAGATTTATTTATTTATTTAAAAGGCAGAGTTACAGAGAGAAAGAGCGACACACACACACACACACACACACAGAGCTGCAACTGCCAGGGCTAGGCCAGGCAGAACCCATGAGCCTGAAGTCCATCCTAGTTACCTTCATGAGTGGCAGAGACTGAAGCACTTGGGCCATCCTCTGTTGCCTTCCCAGAGAAATTAACAGTAAGCTGGACCAGAAGCAGAGCAGCCGGGACTTGAATTGGCATTGGGATTTGATACTGGTGTCAAAAGCAGCAGCTTAACTGTCTGTGCCACAATGCTAGCCTCTCTTGAGATATTTCCTGATTTCCCTTTTGATTTCTTCTTTGATTCAGTGATTGTTCAAGGGTGTATTGTCAGGGAGGGCGCTGTGGTGCAGCGGGTAAAGCCACCGCCTGCAGTGCCGCCTGGTGCCAGTTCAAGTCCTGGCTGCTCCACTTCCAATCCAGCTGTTATAGCCTGGGAAGGCAGTAGAAGATGGCCCCAGTCCTTGGGCCTCTGCACCCACATGGGAGACCTGGAAGAAGCTCCTGGCTCCTGGATTTGGACTGGCCTGGCTCCAGCCATTCCAGCCATTTGGGGAGTGAATCAGCAGATGTAAGACTTCTCTCCCTTTCTCTGCCTCTGCCTCTCTGTAACTCTGCCTCTCAAATAAATAAATATTTTTTTAAAAAGAGTGAATTGTTTAATTCCCATGTATTTGTGAGTGTTCTCATTTTCCTTTTGTTACATATTCATAGTTTCATTCCATTGTGGTCAGAAAAGAAACTTGGAATCATTTTAATCTTCTTAATTTTCTAAAAACTTTTGGTGATGTAGCATGTGATCTGTCTTGGACAATGCTCTCTGTGCAGCTGAGAAGAATGTATATTCTGATACTCTTGATGGAGTGTTTTGTACAAATCTGTTACCTGTTTGGTTTATAGTGTAGTTCATCTACGCTGCTTCTTTACTGATGTTATGTCCCAGTGATCTCTGTCCATTATAGGAAGAGGAGTATTGAAGTCATCTGCTTCTATTGTTGTATCTATTTTCTGTCACTATAAGAAAATAACTGAGAGTAGGTATTTTGTAAAGAAAAGAGGTTTAGAGGACTAAACTGTGGCTCAGTGCATAAGCAGCGCTGGCATCCCTTATGGTCACCAGTTCAAGTCCTGCTGCTCCTCTTCCAGTCCAGCTCCCTGCTAATGCACCTGGGGAAGCAGCAGAGGAAGACCCAAGTCCCTGGGCCCTTGCATCCACACGGGAGACCTGCAAGAAGCTACTCACTTTAGCATGGCCCAGCCCTGGCCATGGCAGTCATCTGGGGAGTGAACCAGCAGATGGAAGATCTCTCTCTGTCTCTTCCTCTCTTTCTAATTCTACCTTTCAAACAAATAAAATAAATCTTAAAAAAAAAAACCATGAGGTTTATTTATAAAGCTCACAATTCAGGAGGCTCAAAGGAACAGTTCTGGCTTCTTTTCAGCTCTGGTGAGGGCCTCATGGTAGAGGTCATCGTAATGTCAGCAGCAAGAGCAAGAGGCAGGGAAGAGATCACATGGTAGACAGGAAGCCAGAGGGGGATTCCGGGATCAGGCTTGCTCTCTCCTAACAATCCTCTCATTAGTCCTACCAGCGTCCAATGGTACAATTGCCTTGTATAGACTCTACCTTCACTTTTAAAAATAAGATTTATTTCTTTAAAAGGCGAATAACACAGAGAGAGGGAGACACACATCTTCCATACACTGGTTCACTCTCCAAATGCCCACAACAGCCAGGGAAAGGCCAGGCCAAAATTAGGAGCCAGAAGCTCCATCAGTGTGTCCCATGTGGGTGGCAGGAAACCAAGACCTTGGGACATAATCCCCTGCCTCCCAGGTGCACTAGCAGGAAGCTGAATTGGAAGCACAGAGGAGCCAGGACTCACAGCAGGCACTATGATAGGGGGTGTGGGCATCTCAAGCAGCAACTTAACCTGCTGTAACACAAGACTGCCCCAAGGCACCACATCCAACATCACCACACTAAGCACTAAGTCCCTAACACCTGAGCCCTTGGGGCACCCGCTCAAACCATACTGGGACCATAGCAATTGTACAGCTGCTTGCTTCTCCCTGCAGATCTGTTGGTATTGGATCTTTATATGTCTAGCTACTCTGTGTTGGCTGCATGTATGATTACAGTTGTTACATCTTCCTGCTGAATTGGCCCTTTTATCAGTATGTGATGACCTTTTCTGTTTGTGGTGACTGGGTCTTAGTTTTGTAGACATTTAGTCTCTAAGGTTTGCTAAGGGAATGGTCGTGCACCTGTCCTTATGGCTGTGTGAGTGTGCTAGAAGGACAGAACTCCAGAAGACAATTATACTGGGCCTAAACATGTGGCTCCAGATGTGTCTCCTCTATTGTAACCCCTGAGGATAGAGGCCTCTTGATTTATTTATTTTTTTTGTTTCCCTAGTGATAAGCATTGTGTCCAAAATATTTTAATTGCTCAGTAAATGGTTTTTGAGTAACTGAATTAAGGAATGTCAACAGAAAGTTTGGATCCCTAGAGAATGAGTCGCATAGTCATTTTAAATTTCATAGAAAGCTCCTTTTCTTCAAGGTGATGAGGCTGTGAGTAGGCCTGGTCTTTCTTTGTGGGCCAGGTGTGGATACAGGGATCTCCCCCTCCCCACACACAGGACAGGAACCTCTGTTGCTTACAGCAGCTGCTATGGGGGGCTCTGTTTCTGTTAGCCTCTTCTTCTTCTTCTTCTTCCTCTTCCTCTTCTTCTTTTTAATGTTTTGACAGGCAGAGTGGACAGTGAGAGAGAGACAGAGAGAAAGGTCTTCCTTTGCCGTTGGTTCACCCTCCAATGGCCGCCACAGCCAGCGCGCTGCGGCTGGCGCACAGCACTGATCCGATGGCAGGAGCCAGGTGCTTCTCCTGGTCTCCTATGCAGATGCAGGGCCCAAGCACTTGGGCCATCCTCCACTGCCTTCCCGGGCCACAGCAGAGAGCTGGCCTGGAAGAGGGGCAACTGGGACAGAATCCGGTGCCCCTACCGGGACTAGAACTTGGTGTGCCGGCGCCGCAGGCAGAGGATTAGCCTAGTGAGCCACAGCGCTGGCAGGGACTGCCCTCTGTTATTGGGAGGCTGCCCCCTGAACCCACGGCTGGTGTTCTTCTGAACTCTTTCTACTCACTATTCCTCTGGTGAAATAAGCAGCACAGGAGAATGTCCCGCACAGGGCCTGCAGGGATTCGCAGACCCGCATTTTAATGTGGGCACTGTGTTTCCTTCCACTGTGTGCTGCTCTCTCTCCTTGCTTCTGGGTAACAAGAGCCCCCCCACCCCACCCCGACCTCCTAACCTGCTTGTCCCCCTTTTAATCCATCTTGCTTATCACTGTGAGGTGGATTTTTCTAAAACCCTTCTTTCTCCAACATTTAGTTTGAAAGCTGACATTCAAGGCCTCGGTGGTCTGACCTCAGGATTTGTAAAACTGTGTCTCCTATCACTCCCCTTCCTCGTTACTCACTTTAGACAACGTGCTCCATCTTTCTTCAGATTCTAAATGCACCTCAGGCTTTCCTGTCTCTGAACCCTCTCTGAACCATGCACTTCCCTTAGTCTGGACAAGTCTTTCTTCACTTCCCTCCACCCTACACATCCTGCCAGGCTCAGCCAAGTCCTTCCCTGCTGGGAAACTCTGAAGTGGGCTCCCAGGACCCCTGGAGTCACTGCTTTCATCTTTGCCAAGTCAGCCTGAAACCCCTCGAGGGGTGGCACTGTGGCATAGTGGAAGAAGCCACCGCCTGCATTTCTGGCATCCCATATGGGAGCTGGCTCAAGACCCAGCTGCTCCACTTCCGATCCAGCTCTCTGCTATGGCCTGGGAAGGCAGTAGAAGATGGCCAAAGTCCTTGGAACCCTGCACACACGTGGGCGACTGGGAGGAAGCTCCTAGCTCCTGGCTTCAGATCAGCGCAGCTCTGGCTGTTGTGGCCAATTGGGGAGTGAGCCAACCGATGGAAGACCTCTCTCTCTCTCTCTCTCTCTCTCTGCCTCTCCTTCTCGTTGTGTAACTCTTTCAAATAAATACAGAAAGAAAGAGAGAGAGAGAGAGAGAGAAAGAGAGAGAGAGAAAGAGTGAGAAAGAAAGAGAGAGAAAGAGAGAAAGAGAAACCGCAAAGCAGCATTATGCACAGCTTTTCCATCTCTGGTTTTGTGGTTTTGCCCAAATTCATTTTATCTCCCACAAATGCAGTTTGAGTTTCAGTATGTAAAGGCATGTTTTGCCCGGGTCTGTTTCATGAAGCCCTCAGTAAGGGCCACTTGCTAAAGTGAAGCACTAAAGATGAAAGCCGTGCCAGTTTTCTATAAATTCCGTTGTGTGGGTGCAGTCTGTTGAAATCTTTGCTTAGTGTATACTAAGTTGATCTTCTGTACATAAAGATAATTGAAAATGAATCTTGATGAAGAGTGGGATGGGAGAGGGAGTGGGAGATGGGATGGTTGCGGGTGGGAGGGAGGTTATGGGGGGAAAAGCCACAACAATGCAAAAGTTGTACTTTGTAAATTTATATTTATTAAATTAAAAAAAATTGACATTTCCTCTTTTTTTTCTTCTTTTAGCCATATTGCCCTTTTTCTCCAGCTGTTGCACTGAGGTTTCACCACACCTTTCCAGAAGGCTTCTGAAGATGGTTCATACATGTCACCTGCAGAGAGCTGATGGGGACTGTGACTTGGATGCTGTCGCGTGAGTGCTTTTTGGCAGGAATATCTGATTCCACACAGTGAACAACATGCAGATAATTTTCCAAACAAGAGAGGGAAGAGTCTGTTCGTTGGGCCCCTGGCTCCCTGGAGTAAATGCACAATCTCTGTTCAGGGATGTCCTGACCCCCACAGTAGCCCTCCAGCCCCTTCAACCAGCACCTTCCCCACAGTGCTGTGACTGGACTAATGCCCTCAGTCACCAGCAAATGCTCACGACCTTCCTAAACAAAACAAGGGAGAGTCTGAGTGGAAAAGCAAACTCCAAGCAGAAGGTGACTCTGTTCATGGTGTTCACTGTAACTCTTTCCAGACAAGTATATGGGTTGCTGTCATTCTTACTCTCTGGAGTGCGGTGACATCTGCACTTGTCACAAAGGTCACATGCAATCCAATCACAAATGCCCTGCTCTGATTTGATTCTGGGGGTTGGTTTGCGGTGAACTCCCTCCACTTCCCACCCCATCCCTAATGAGTTATGGAAACAGTTCTATAGGTGCTCTAAAACCTGAACTGCACGGGTATTTATCAAATGTGGATTCTGACAGCAATGCTGGGAGGAAGGCATCACATATGGAAGAGAGTTGTGCCCGAGTCCTAGGTCACTGGTGCCACATAACTAGAGACTAGCAGAAAAGGGATGCGAACCCAATCTCTTGGTTCTGAACCTACTCCAAGGTCATTCATTAGGGCTCTAGCTGTTCTGGGCATTTGGGGAGTGAATCAGCAGTGAAACACTCTGCTCCCTGTCTCTGTCTCTGTCTCTCTCCCTCTCCCTTTTTCATTCCCCTCCCCTTCTTTCTCCCTATCTTAAAAAAAAAAAAAAAAAAAAGAATTCAGCCTCTAAGAATACAGTGTCCAGGGGACCAGCGCTGTGTCGTAGCATATAAAGCCACTGCCTGAAGGGCCAGCATCCCATTTGGGTGCCAGTTCGAGTCCCAGGTGTTCCGCTTCCAATCCAGCTCTCTGCTATGGCCTGATAAAGCAGCAGAAGATGACCCAAGTTCTTGGCCCCTGCATCTTTGTGGGAGACCAGAAGAAGCTCCTGGCTCCTGGCTTCGGATCGGCGCAGCTCCGGCCATCTAGGGAGTGAACCTCTCTCTCTCTCTCTTTCTCTCTGCCTTTCAGATAAATAAATAAATCTTTAAAAAAATAAATAAATAAAAAAGAATACAGTATCCAAAGGTAGGAACTGCTTGTGTGTTATTAGGATTTTATTTATTTGTATTAGCTAATGGTGACACTTTTTTCTCCCCTTCTTAACAGCCTTTATTTCGGGCGCAGAAGATTCTGTGTTACCACAGAGAATCATATGCTTAAGGAATGGATGAAAGCACAAGCAGCCAAGAAAATTGGTCAACGCATAATTTGCCGCGAGAAGAAGTATAATAAGAGTTCATCAAGGGGCACGTCAGTGGAGGGTTCCATGACGGGCTGCCATAAGACTTCTTCCTAGACAGCTGATGCCAAGACCACAAAGACGATTCCTCTAGTGAAAGGCAGCACTCACCTTAATATGATCTTTTAAGAGGAGCTTGTAATTTCTTCAATTTTATTATTACCATTATTACCAGGTTTTCCAGGCCTACAGAGATGTACAAAGAATAGTACAATGAGCACCTGTCTGTATACCAGTCACAGATAATTTTACAACACATACACACACACAATTTTGCTAAGCCACGAAAAAAGTTGCAAACATGACACTTCATTCAATTTCCTCTTTAGTATTTTAATTTGGCATACTTTAAGAATAAAGGCGCTGGGGCAGAGCAGGTTAAAGCCCTGGCCTGCAGTGCTGGCATGCCATATGGGTGCCAGTTCAAGTCCCAGTTGCTCCACTTCTGATCCAGCTTTCTGCTATGGCCTGGGAAAGCAGTAGAAGATGATCCAAGTGCCTGGGCCCCTGCACCTACATGGGAGACCTGGAAGAAGCTCCTGGCTCTAGGTTCCTGGTTTCAGATCTGTCCAACTCCAGCTGTTGCAACCATTTGGAGAGTGAGCCAGTGGATGGACGACCTCTCTCTCCCTGTGTAACTCTGCCTTTCGAATACATAAATAAATCTTTAAAAAAAAAAAGAATAAAGACATTTTACTTTATAACATTATCACTTTATCATTTTCTCTTATAACATCATTTTCATACCTAAAAACTAATACTGTAATTACATATTATATATATATCACATTCAAATTTTCCTTTTTCCAGAATGTTTTGTACATTTTTTTTCAATCTGAGGATCAATCAAGGTCACACATTGCAACTAATTGTTATATTTCTTTAGTATCTTTTTAAAAATATTCATTTGACAGAGCAAAATAGAGAGAGTTCCCAACCTGTTTCATTCTTCAAATATCTGCAACAGCTAAGACTTAGCTGAGTTGAAGCCAGGAGCCAGAAACTCAATCCAGGTTTCCTGTGTGGGTGGCAACCATTCAAATATTTGAGCCCTCAACTGCTGCCTTCCAGAGTCCACATTAGCAGGAGCTGGAATTAGAAGCCAGAGGCAGGCATTGAACTCTTATGGGGTACGGGTGTCCTAACTGGTGGCTTAACCATAAGACCAATTGCCTGCTCCTATTATCTTTCAATCTAAGAAATGTCCTCTATTTGTTTTCTTTGTGCACATGGATGGACATCTTGGCCAGTGTTCATTCCACATTCCGGATTTGTCTGATTGTTGCCTTATAATCAGGTTCAGGTTTACCATATTTGGTAGGAATTTCCTATGGGAATTTGTGTACTTCCTATTGTGTCACTTAGGGCTCATGAACATCCAAGTTTATTTTCTAAATAGAAAAATTTAAGATTAACAGCACTTCAGAACGTCCAAATTAAATAGCTCCTGTTGTTTGGATTGATAAATTCTGATGTTGTGAAGAAAAACATAAACAAAAACAAAAACAAAATCCTATTTGCTCCTTTCTGGCTCCTGCAGTAAATTCCTGAACAGCAGCTCTAGCCAGGGGTCTCGAGTTGGTCCCATGTGGGGTGATTTTACATTTTCCCTAAATAAGGAGTCACAGAGGCTTCAGGATGTATACTAGGAGCCCAGTTTTCATAAACAGCTGTTGGAAAGCAGCAGGAGCCATGTTACCAGGTGCCAGGTGTCCTGGGCTTCCTTGCTGGCCAGTTCCAGGCAGTGGCATGGCACTCAAAGAGGTGCTGAGCCTGGTGTAGCTTAAAATATCCCCAGTCTCTTGTATAACATCCCTCAGTGACACCAGTGTAGCAGGTGATGTGTTTATTCCCACCAACAAAGCTTTGCACTGATATTCCCACTCTATGGAATGGAAGCCTGAGGCTCAAAGAGGTCAAATGGCTTTTCCAAGGTCACTCAGTAACTGACAGAGAGAAGCCTGGAACCCAGTTCTCATCTCAGCCCCGTAATAAATACCGGAAAGGTGTAGACACGGGGATGGGATGGAAGGGAGGAGAGGACCTCAGATAAAGATTTGTGACAGGGACTTCACAAGGGGGCAGGCGATGCCTACTGACAGCTTATTTTTGTGGAAGCCTGGAATTGAAACATGCTGCCCCTGGCATTGTTGCTGCTGACAGTGACAATAACCATAGATTAAAACAGGCCCTGACCTGACTCTATGGAGTTTCACATGCCTAGGCACTGGAGAAAACTGCACACAATTTATAATTGTTGATTAGCAAAATCTCCCTCACCAGATCTTTGTTTGAACTTATGGACAGATTTTGTCAAAAATACAGTATTCTTCCTATTCAACCTATCATGGTTTTTGATGTGATAATATGATAATACAGGTGATCCTAAAGAAAACAGAATATTCCCCTTTAATTTGTATTATGATCATCCATTGTCATCAAACTGCAGGATCTAAAAGCTGAAGAAAGCAACATTAAATAAAAAAATGTTAAAATGTGGAAGTGACTTAAAAATAAGACACTTACAAATAAGTTAGGATTTTTAAAATTATTTACAGCAACTCACATTAAGAAAAGGTTATGGGGCAGGCACTGTGTGTGTTCTGTGATGGCCTTTCACTTCTTCATTTACATTCTCTTCATTCTAATGCTCGATAGCTTTACTACAATGATTTTTCTTTATCTTTGTAACTCTGAATATTACACTCAGCTTCTATTCCTTAGCTCTGGAATTTTGGCCTTCTCCTCAGGGAAGAGGTAGATAGTTCCCATGCTCCATTCCTTTCCCTCCTATCCTTCCAGCTTCCCCCTCAGCTATACCTTTACCTTTAAATGGCTGAGGCTGATAACTCTGCTTTGTAATCTTCCACACTTTGTCTAAGATGAGTTTTTCCAACTCTGGCATTACTAACATTTTGGGCTGGATGACCTTTTGTTGTGGAGGGTCTCCTAGATGGGTTAGCATTATCCCTGATCTCTACCTACTTGATGATTCAAAAATGCCTCCAGATATTGCCAAATGTTCCCTGGAGTGGAATAAAAATCTTGCCCCACCCCAACTAATAGCTGAGAACTATTGGTCTAGAATTGAAGGAAAATACTTTTTTTTTTTTTAAGATTTACTTTTCATTTATTTGAAAGGCAGAGTAAACACAGAAAGATGGAGACAGAGAGATCTTCAGTCTGCTGGTTTACTTGTCACATGGTTATAGTAGTTGGAGCTGAGCCAGTAGAAGCCAGGAGCCAGAAAGTCCATATGGGTCTTCCATATGGGTATCAGGGACCATCTTCCACTGCCTTCCCAGGTGCATCAGCAGGAAGCTGGATCAAAAGTGAAGCAACTGGAACTCTAATTGAAGCTGCAACATGAGACTGCAGCATTGCAGGCTGCAGCTTAACCAGCTGTGCCACAATGACAACCCCTAAAGTCGATTCTAAAATTGAAAATCAATGTCGTTGGAGAAATTCCAAGGGAGGGAGGAAGGGAGAGAGGGAAAGGGAGAGAGAGAAAGAGAGAGACAGAAAGGGAGAGAGAGAGAGAGAGAGAGAGAGAGAGAGAGAGAGAGGTCTTCCATCCACTGGTTCACTCCCCAAATGGCCACAATGGTCAGGGCTGGGCCAGGCCAAAGCCAGGAGCCAGGAGCTTTATTCAGGTCTTTCATGTGGGTGCAGGGGCCCAAGGACTTGAGCTATCTTCTCTTGCTTTCCCAGGCACATTAGCAAGGAGCTGGATATGAAGTGGAGCAGCCAGGATTCAAACTGGTGCCCATATCCAACGCTGGCACTGCAGGCAGTGGCTCTACCTGCTATACCACAGTGCCAGCCCCTACAAATGAACTTCTGAAACACCACAGCATCTCCTTCCTTCACCCAGGGTTTACTGATGAAACAAACACATGTTGGCAAGTGACCTGCAGCATGGTTAGTTACACTGAATAGCGTAGGGGCCAGCATGTGGCATAGTGGGTTAAGATGCCACCTACAATGCTAGCATCCCATGTTTGTTTCAATTGGAGTACCAGTTACTCCACTTTTGATCCAGCTTTCTGCTAATGCTCTTGGGAAAGCAGTGGATCATGGCCCAAGTGTTGGGCCCCTGTCACTCATGAATGAAGATCTGGATGGAGTTCTAGGCTCCTGGCTTCAGTCTGGCCCAGCCCCAGCAGCTGTGGCCATTTGGGAAGTGAGTATTACAAGAAATGATTATTATAGATGGCTGTTTTTCTCTCTCTGTCCCACCCTGTCTCTCTCTGTAATTCTGCATTTCAAATAAATAAACAAATAAATCTTGAAAGACAGACAGATAAGACAGCAAAGAGCCGTCACACACTCTTGAAGAGCAATTTGCTGCTGAGGGTGACATCTTGCCAAGATCAGGCCTGGGAGAGTGTGTTCAAAGGCCCAGGGACTGGACTCCTATGTTTTCTAGTTCTTCTTGACCTCTAAAGTTTTATGCCTATAGTCTGACACCAGCCTGTTTTTTTTTCCCCTAGATTCCTTCCTTCCTTCCTTCCTTCCTTCCTTCCTTCCTTCCTTCCTTCCTTCCTTCCTTCCTTCCTTCCTTCCTTCCTTCCTTCCTCCTTCCCTCCCTCCCTCCCTCCCTCCCTCCCTCTCTCTCTCTCTTTCTTTCTTTCTTTCTTTCTTTCTTTCTTTCTTTCTTTCAGGCAGAGTTAGACAAAGGAGAGATAGAGCAAGAGAGAGAAATTGATCATCTATCCTCTGGTTCACTCCCTAGATGGCTGCAACAACTAGGGCTGGGCCAGGCCAAAGCCAGGAGCTTCTTCCAGGTCTCTCACATGGGTGGCAGAGGCCCAAGAACCTGGGTCATTTTCCACCACTTTCTCAAGTTCAATAGCAGGGAGATGGATTAGAAGTTGAGCAGCCAGGACCCAAACCACTGGCCATATTGTACCATAATGCCGGCCCTTTCCTCTGTTTCATGCCTTGTTTTTGTTTGTTTTTTGTTTGTTTTCACAAAATCTAGAGCTTGAAGGATTATGAACATGAGTACCACCATCTTATAGCCACGCTGCCATCTTAGGATAATCTATTACAACAGAAGCACGAGTCAGCAAGTAACACAACCCTGCCCAAAAGTCCCAGAGCACAAGCAAATCAGCTTAACCCCACCTGGTGCTCATCCAGCTAGAACCCACGGATAAGAAGAAGTAACCCTGACTATATAAAGACTTTGTCTGTATGAGAACGGCAGTCTCTACCTTTGCTGGTAATGAATTCTGCTCTGGTTTGTTCCCAAATAAACCTGTTCTGGCTATTGAGTTGGTGAGCTGCCTCCTCTTTGTTTTCCCACTGAGATCAGGAACCAAAGATGCCCACTATTACCACTGCTATTCAATACAGTCCTGAAAATTTTAGCCAGAGCCATTAGGCAAGAAAAAAAAAATCAAAGGGATACAAATTGGGAAGGAGGAAGCCTAATTATTCCTATTTGCGATGACATGATTCTATATATAGGGGATCCAAAGGACTCCACTAAGAGACTACTGGAACTCATAGAAGAGTTTGGTAAAGTAGCAGGATATAAAATCAATACACAAAAATGAACCCTTTGTATACACAGACAATGCCGGCTGAGAAAGAACTTTTAAGATCAATCCCATTCACAATACCTACAAAAAAATCAAATACTTTGGAATAAATTTAATCAAGGACACCAAATATCTCTATGATGAGAATTACAAAACATTAAAGAAAGAAATAGAAGATACGGGGCTGGCGCTGTGGTGCAGTGGGTTAACGCCCTGGCCTGAAGCACCGGCATCCCATATAGGCGCCAGTTCAAGTCCGGCTGCTCCACTTTCTATCCAGCTCTCTGTAATGCCCTGGGAAAGCAGAAGATGGCCCAACTCCTTGGGCCCTGCACCCACATGGGAGACCCAGAAGAAGCTCCTGGCTTCAGATCAGTGCAGCTCCAGCCATTGCGGCCAATTGGGGAGTGAACCATCAGATGGAAGACCTCTCTCTCTCTCTCTCCCTCTCTCTCTCTCTCTCTTTGTCTCTCCTCTTTCTGTGTGATTCTTTCATAAATAAATAAATAAACAAATTTTTTTATAAAAAAAGAAATAGAAGTTACAAACAATGGAAAAATCTTCCATGTTCATGGATTGGAAGGATCAACATCATCAAAATGTCCATACTTCCAAAATCTATTTACAGATTCAATGCAATATCAACCAAAATACCCAGAACATTCTTCTTCTCAGATATGGAAAAAATGAGCCGGCGCCGTGGCTCACTAGGCTAATCCTCCGCCTTGCGGCACTGGCACACCGGGTTCTAGTCCCGGTCGGGGCACCAGATTCTGTCCCGGTTGCCCCTCTTCCAGGCCAGCTCTCTGCTGTGGCCAGGGAGTGCAGTGGAGGATGGCCCAAGTGCTTGGGCCCTGCACCCCATGGGAGACCAGGAGAAGCACCTGTCTCCTGCCTTCAGATCAGCGTGGTGCACCGGCCGCAGCGCACTGGCCGCGGCGGCCATTGGAGGGTGAACCAATGGCAAAAAGGAAGACCTTTCTCTCTGTCTATCTCTCTCTCACTGTCCACTCTGCCTGTCAAAAAAAAAAAAAAAATGATGCTGAAATTCATATGGGAATGCAGGAGACCCTGAACTGCTGAAGCAATCTTTTACAACAAAAACAAAGCTGGAGGCATCACAATACCAGATTTCAAGACATACTACAGGGCAGTTATAATCAAAACAGCCTGGTACTGGCACAAAATCAGATTGATAGACCAATGGAACAGAATAGAAACACCAGAAATCAATCCAAGCATTTACAACCAACTTATATTTGACAAAGGAACTAAAACCTGGAACAAGGGCAGTCTCTTTAACAAATGGCACTGGGAAAAGTGGATCTCTGCGTTCAGAAGTATGAAGCAAGACCTTACCTTATGCCTTCACAAAAATCCACTCAAAGTGGATTACAGACCTAAATCTACAAGCCAATACCATAAAATTATTAGAGAACATTGGGGAAACCCTGCAACACATTGGCATAGGCAAAGATTTCTTGGAAAAGACCCCAGAGGCCCAGGCAATCAAAGCCAAAATTAACAAATGGGATTACATCAAATTGAGAAGCTTCTGTACTGCAAAAGAAACACTCAGCAAAATGAAGAGGCAATCAACAGATTGAGAGAATTTATTTGCAAACTATGCAACGGATAAAGGTTAATAGATGCCCACTGCAAGACAAAGTCTGTCCCTCAGACCCATTCAAATTCCAGGGAATCATATGGAAAGCTAACTGTGTCTGTAGTATCTGTCATTTTTACTCATTCCCCTAATAGACACTTACAGCCCCTCAGAAATGTCTGCACTGTCCATTCTCCCTCTCTGCTGTGGAGAAAGGGGATGTGAGCTTCTGAGCTGCACTGGGTTGCTGGGTAATCACAGTCGTGTGGTTTTCCTGGGTGCTGTGATGCTGCCTCTTTGTACATCGATAAATTTGTGTTTCATTCTTCTATTTAATGTGTCATGTCAGCTCATTCCTGTGAATCTTCAGAGCATAGAAGGGAAATATCCCATTATCCCTCCAGTAGATTGTCATCAAGAGGACAATTTGGGAGCCAATGAAGCAAAATCTCCCAACATGCTGAGCACAAGTACAACCTTAGTCTGAATGCACAATTAAAAACAGCCAGAGAAGCCCACTAGAGCATTTCAGGCACAGAAAGCCAAGATACTGTGGCAAAAAATATCCTACATGAAGGATCTCTGTGGGTGAGACCCCAGTGGAAAAAAGTGGTCATCAAAGAAGGAGGTACTTTTCTCTGAAGGGAGGAAAGAACTTCCACTTTGCTTATGGCCTTGTGTAAATACTGACAGAGTTTGTGGATTCAAAAGGCTCCCATAGCATAGGCAGCTCATGTTAAGAGCCCTGGATGAGGGCCAGCATTGTGGCATAGCAGGTAAAGCCATAGTCTTCAGTGCTGGCATCCCATATGGGTGCCGGTTTGAGTCCCGGCTGCTCCACTTCCAATGCACCTCTCTGCTGTGGCTTGGGAAAGCAGTAGAAGATGGCCTAAGTGCTTGGGCCTCTGCACCCACATGGAAAGAGCTATAGGAAGCTCCTGGCTCCAAGCTCTGGATTGGCATAACTCTGGCCATTGCAGCCAATTGGGAAGTGAACCAGCAGATGAAAGACCTTCCTTTCTTTCTCCTCTGCCTCTCCTCTCTCTGTGTAACTCTGACTTTCAAATAAATAAATAAATCTTAAAAAAAAAGAGCCTTGGGTAATCACTGACATCATACATAAAAATGTTAATTGTTAAATTAACAACAGGAGTCACTGTGCACTAACTTCCCATGCAGGACCTCTGTCCTCAAAGAGTTGTATTATGAAAGTTAACAGTAAAATTCATTCTCAAAGATTTATTTTATTTTAGTGTATTAAGTGGAAGATATTCTCTTTTTTTAAGATTTATTTTATTTATTTGAAAGACAGAGTTACAGAGAGAGGTAGAGACAGAGAGAGAAGTCTTCCATCTGCTGGTTCACTCCCCAGATGGCTGCAACAGCCAGAGCTGCACCTATCCGAAGCCAGGAACCAGGAGCTTCTTCCAGGTCTCCCAAGCGGGTGCAGGGGCCCAAGGACTCGGGTCATCCCTCTACTGCTTTCCCAGGCCATAGCAGAGAGCTGGACGGGAAGTGTAGCAGCCAGGACTTGAACCGGCACCCATATGGGATGCTGGAGCTTCAGGCCAGGGCTTTAACCCACTGCGCCACAGCGCTGGCCCCAGCGGAGGATATTTTTATGTTTTAAGTTTTAGTTATGCCTAAGTGTCCAACGCCATTGCTTGTTTTCTTAGGTGTTTCTTTAATTCATTCTCAAGGACTTACTTTCTTTTAATGTTTTAAATGGAGGATATTCTTATGTCTCATAAGTTATAGTTATGTCTAAATGCTCATAAAAGATGTATTATTCTTGGGTGCTTCTTTAAAGTTAATTAAGTTTCTAAACAAAAGAAATGAACTTCAAAGAACAATGACTTTGAACTGTTGAGGAACAGGTTTTTTTATTTGTGTTTTTTTTTGTGCAAATCGTTGATCTCTTAGTATAGAGTTGGTCTTCTGTGTATAAAGTTAACTGAAAATGGATCTTAGTGGAGAATGAGACTAGGAATGGGAGAGGGAGGAGGAGAAGGGGTGGGAGTATGGGTGGGAGTATGGGTGGGAGTATGGGTGGGAGGGCGGGTGTGGTGGGAAGAATCACTCTGTTCCTAAAGTTGTACTTATGAAATGCATGAAGTTTGTATTCCTTAAACAAAAGGTTTCTAAAAAAGAAAAGAAGTAACTCTGACTATATAAAGACATCTTTATGTACTTCATAGTCTTTATGTACTAGAACGGCACTCTCTACCCTTGCTGGTAGTGAGTCCCTCTCAGGTTTTTCTCAGAATAAACCTATTCTGGCTATTGTGTTCATGATTTGCCTCCTCTTTGTCTTGTTCCCATACTCTAACAGAGATCCTTCCTTACAATGTATTATTTTTTATTTTCGAATTGTTTCCTATTGTGTGGATGTGCTACAGATTATTTTTCTGTCATACTATACTATAAAGAGATACACAAATGATTCTTTTGTTATTAAAAATAATACAATAATAAGGTTCTTATTCATACATGCTTGCATATAATATATATGCTTGCATTAATATATATTTAATACATACTTATATAAATATATTATTATGCATAATATATTAATATACATGCTTGTATTAATATATATTTAATATATACTTTTAATATATTAAAACACTAAAATGAGATATCTTTTTCACCTATCTGACTGGAAATGATCAACATGTTTCATGTTAGTGTTAGCAATTATTTACTCTTACATCGTTAATAGGAGTTATTAGCACCCAAGTATATATTTTTAATATATTACTTAGTAGTTTCATGAACTACTTATACTTTAACTTTTATTTACTTATTAAAAAGGCAGAATGATGAGGAGGGAGGGAGGGGGAAGGGGTCAGAGAGAGAGAGAGAGAGAGGGAAATATATTCCATCTGCAGGTTCATTCCCCAAATACCCAAACCAGCTGAGGTGGGGCCAGGCTGAAGCCAGGAGCCTAGAACACACTGTAGATCTCCCACATCAATGACAAGGACCTAAGCACATGAGCCGTCATCTGCTACCTCCAAGGATGCACATTAGCAGGAAGCTAGATCAGAAACAGAGTAGCAGGGACTTGAACCACGCATTTCAATACGGCACGTGGGCATCCCAAGTGGTGGCTTGACGTGCTGCACCACAACACCCACTTCCTATCTTCCTTTTAAATAGATAGGTATTGCCATACAAAATGCCTAAGAATTTCCTCCAATTCACACTCCTACTAACCATGTAAGAGTAAATAATTGCTGCCGGCGCCGCGGCTCACTAGGCTAATCCTCCGCCTTGCGGCGCCGGCACACCGGGTTCTAGTCCCGGTTGGGGCGCCGGATTCTGTCCCGGTTGCCCCTCTTCCAGGCCAGCCCTCTGCTGTGGCCAGGGAGTGCAGTGGAGGATGGCCCAGGTGCTTGGGCCCTGCACCCCATGGGAGACCAGGAAAAGCACCTGGCTCCTGGCTCCTGCCATCGGATCAGCGCGGTGCGCTGGCCGGCCGCGGCGGCCATTGGAGGGTGAACCAACGGCAAAGGAAGACCTTTCTCTCTGTCTCTCTCTCTCACTGTCCACTCTGCCTGTCAAAAAAAAAAAAAAAAGAGTAAATAATTGCTAACACTAAATAGCATGAAACATGTTGATCATTTCCAGTCAGATAGGTGGAAAAGGTATCTCAATTTATTTTATTTGTGTTTAAGCAATTCTGAATAATTTTGAGCCTTTTACAAATGTTTATTAATGCTTTTCATTTCTATGAACTACTTGTTTATATCTACAGTGTGTTTTTCTACTGAGTCACTGGCCTCTTTCTTGTTGACATACAAGATCTTTATAGAAATGCTTTTTGTCTGTTCTACAAATGCCCCATCCCCACACACATACTTTTCTGCAATTTATCCTTTTTTTGCCATTTATCTTTTATTGAATTTTATTTTCCAGTGAAAAGGGAGTGATCTCCTTCCTTCTCATCCTAAAGGGTCATGAGCAACACCCCTTAACCAAAATGTTATGTAGGAAGGTAGACGTTAGCCTACGTGTGGGAGGAGCCAAAGGGGAAAGACAAGAAGTTCCCTTGGGAAGGAACACAGAGCTGTGCAGGCACGGTTCTGAAGCAGCCTGGTGTTTACGACAGTCCTGCCAGTGTTTGATTGCCTCAGAGGAGCCCCAGCCTTCCCCCAGGGAGACATGCCAGGAGAATCCTCCTGACCCAGTGCAGACAGGGCTATTCAGTCTGATAACACTGTGCAATAAAGCCTGGCGGGGGGGAGACTTCACATCCTGAAAGTCCTTTGCCCAATAATATCCCAAAAGAGGGGGATGGGCAAGGAGAAATGATGGAATACGTGGACCCCAGATCCATATAAACCCAGTCAATATGCAGATTGGACACTCAGTTCCTTGCTGACTCACCTACCCAGCCTGTCAGGTGTACGTTTCATCAAACTTTGCTAGCCTGCTTACCACCACTGTCTCAGTTTTTTTTTTTTTTTTTTTTTTTTTAAGCATGGCATTGTTTTTAATTAAGTACAAAGACTTTACTAACATGTAGCCTAAGATCATTTCACATACAGCCAGTCTCATCTCTCTTTTCAATGGTGAGGCAGATTCCCTTTCCTTGAGGAAGAGAAATCCATAAGTTGTTGCCTTTGCCAACAATGAAAATGTTGCAAAGTTGCAAAGCTGTTACCATTGGCATCTTTTACATAAACCACATCAAAAGAACCTGGATCTCTCTCAATTGTTGATCACACCAATTCTTCCCAGGTTGGTACCGTCAGTCACTATGCACAGGTTACTAGTGTCAAACTTGATGAAATTTGTAATCTTGCCAGTCTTCAAATCCATCTGAATTGTATCATTCACCTTGATGAAGGGATCAGGATTGTGAATGGTACAAGCATCATGGTCACCAGATGAGGGATTCCTTTCACGTCCACAAAGTTCTTTCTCATTTTGCACAACATGTACTCGGCCTCCTCAAGGATAATGAGATGAACAGCACAGTGGCTCTTGGTGTCATATGTCAGATGGAAATTCTCCCCAGTCTTGTCAATCCTGATGATATTCATAAAACCAGCAGGGTAGGTTATATTACTTCAGCCTTTGTCATCAATCTTAACAGACGGCTGGGGCCGGTGCTGTGGCATAGTGGGTAAAGCGCTGCTTGCATCCCATATGGGCGTTCGAGCCCCGGCTACTCCAATTCTGATCCAACTCTCTGCTACGGCCTGGGAAAGCAGTGGAAGATGGCCCAAATCCTTGGGCCCCTGCACCCATGTGGGAGACCTGGAAAATGCTCCTGGCTCCTGATTTCGGATTGGTGCAGCTCCAGCCATTGCGGCCAATTGGGGAGTGAACCAGCGGATGGAAGACCTCTCTCTCTCTCTTGCTCTCTCTCTCTCTCTCTCTCTCTCTGCCTCTCCTTCTCTCTGTGTATAATTCTGACTTTCAAATAAATAAATAAATAAATCTTTTAAAAAAAACCTCTGGCTGCGAATTTTCTTTATCCTCTGTCAGTGCATATTTCAGCCTATTCCTTAGGAAAATGAGAGGGAGACATTCTCTCAGCTTGTGGGGACAAGTGGATGGATGAAGAATAAGCACACCGGTCAGTTTATCCAGCACGCAACGCTTTGGTGCTGCTACTCGCTCAGATGCTTCTTGGGATCACGAGCCATGGCTGTACTACAAATGGAAAGAGCTGACTTATTTTTCTTATAGGGGAAGAGAATTGTCTGAATTGGAGGTCTTATCATCAATCAAGGTAGGTTAGAGAATTCCTTGTACAGAGAGTTTTTTGTTTTTTATTTTATTTATTTATTTTTTTTGGTTTTGTAACTGCTTTGGAGGGTCTATGTGATGCCTTGGGGAAGAGGAATTCTAGTTTCTTTGCTTGCCTTTGAAAAGAATGAAGAGTAAGAGAAAGGAGAGCAAAAGGTTAGAGAAAAACTTTACTTCTGTGGCTGCTTCTGGTTTGAAGAATTCTTTTGTCAGCCCCAACAATGGAATCTAATTGATTTATTTATTTGAAAGGCAAAGAGAGAGAACAAGAGAGCCAGAGAGAGAGAGAGAGCACATCTATTGGTTTACTCTAATGCATGCAATGGTCAGGGCTGGTTCAGGACTGAAGCCAGTAGTGGGAATACAATCTACATATCCCAGGTTAGTGGCAGAATGCAATCAGCCAAGCCAGGAACCAATCAGTAGAGCCATCACCTCTAATCAGCTTTATTGTGATGCTGGAGCACAGAAATTACATGAATTGACTAAGGTCAATCAATAGGTCAGCAATCATAGAGCAGGAAGCTGGAGTTAGGAGCCAGAGTTTGGAATTGAATCCAGGTATTCTGATATGGGTTGAGGGCATCGTAACTGCTAGGCTAAATACCTAGTCCCTATAAAGTATTTTAACATCCCCCCCAAACTAGTCACCTCTCACTGCTCTTTTTCTGGTTTTCCTGGAGACATCCTTTTTATTTTTATTAGCTTGAGATGTCATTCTTCTGTATGATTGCCAATTTATTTACTAATCTTAGGTAAGTCACATAACTTCAGTGTTCAGCATCATAATAAAACAGACAAGGGTGGTTTGGAATGAATTCAGATTATAAATACATCTGGAAAGCATGAATGTAAAGAAGTTATAAATATAAATCAGGAAAGGAAACCACAGGGTTAACCAGGAATCAGACAAGGGAAATCCCCTACTTGAGCTCCAGGGTTCAACTGCATTCTTCCTTTTCTGTTTACTTTGGCATCCCTGATGCCCAACCCACCACACACTTTATTACAGGGTGTCCATCATGAAAGCACAGCACTGCAAGGAACCTAACCTGGCTCTCCCAAAGCCATCTCAGTTGGCAAATGTGCTGTCTTGCTTCTAAAGAACACGAATCTCTGATATACCTCTCTCTCACACACATTGCCCTTAGCTCTTATTTCAAATCTGTAATTATAACTAATGCTTCTGCAATATGTGATTTTTAATTTTTAGTCTGGTACAGAAGACAATCCCTTCTAAGAAATGAAAAATTTAAATATTATTACCAATTAGGCTATAGGCATGCAGAAGAGGCCAAGGTTACCAATTGAAGACTTCTGAGGTCCACACTGGCAAAATTTTGTTCACATAATGAAGGTCTGCTTATCTGAGTTATCCAATTTATTATTCATTCACAAACACTGAGCCAAGCACTGGGCTAGGCACTGAATGAAAGACACATCTGTCTTCTCTGAGCCTACTTAATTACAGGAGAGAGGGATGTACAGAGGTATTTACAGACTGCTAAATAATTTGGCAATAAATATTAAAAGTGATTTAAGTGGGCATATCATGGGGGAAATTTCATTTCTAAGGACTCAATTAAGAAAGTATCAGGGGCCAGCACCGTGGGACACTAGGTTAATCCTCCGCCTGCGGCGCCGGCATCCCATATGGGAGCCAGTTCTAGTCCCGGTTGCTCCTCTTCCAATCCAGCTCTCTGCTGTGGCCTGGGAAAGCAGTGGAGGATGGCCCAAGTGCTTGGGCCCTGCACCCTCATGGGAGACCAGGAAGAAACTCTTGGCTCCTAGCTTCGGATCGGCACAGATCCAGCCATTGCGTCCATTTGGAGAATGAGCCAATGGAAGGAAGACCTTTCTCTCTGTCTCTCTCACTGTCTGTAAACTCTACCTGTCAAATAAATAAAATAAATACAATAAAATAAAAAAGAAAGTATCAGAGTGGACACTGCTTCAAAGTTTAACTTCTGCTTGAGATGTCTGCATCCACCATATCAGAGCGGATGGGATAGAGTCCTGCCCCGACTTGTGATCCAGCTTCCTGCTAGTGTGCCTGAGGCGTAGCAGGTGATTGCACAGTACCATCCATGTGTCAGACCCACATGAAGCTTCTGGCTCCAGGCTTTGGATCGGCCTAATCTCAGCTGTTATGTGTTTGATGAGAAAACCAGCAGATGGATATTCTCTCTCTCTCTCACTCTCTCTCTCTCTCTCTCTCCCTTTCAATTAAATAAATACATAAATTTTTTTGAAAAGGGGGGTTAATTGAGATGGGTGAACAAAGGGTATAGGACTTATTATCAAAAAATCTCCATAATAACAACACCAGAGAAGGAGTATAACCCAACTACCCAAATACCCAGCAGTAACAAGAATTAAGCAAATAAACCAGGACAAAACAATGTGCTTGAATACTACAAAACCACAGGAGAAACAACAAAAAGCAATGCAGAACTAGGTGGATGGCTCTGGAGGATTCTTCCTGGTATACAATGGGAAAAAAGACAGAAACCAAGTATTAGAGGACTCTATTTTTGTAAAGAAAAAATATACTTGGCAACAAAAAAAAATCTGAAATGATACACATCCAAATGTCAAGAGGAATTAACATTTAATTGAATTTTGGTTATAAATGATTGAAATACTATTATACAAATGAATATATAATGATACAATTTAAACAACTAGTTTAAATTATTTTATATTTTCAGATCATATGTAATATATTCTTTTTTTTTTTTTTTTTTTTTGACAGGCAGAGTGGACAGTGAGAGAGAGAGACAGAGAGAAAGGTCTTCCTTTGCCGTTGGTTCACCCTCCAATGGCCGCCGCGGCCGGCGCGCTGCGGCTGGCGCACCGCGCTGATCCGATGGCAGGAGCCAGGAGCCAGGTGCTTTTCCTGGTCTCCCATGGGGTGCAGGGCCCAAGCACCTGGGCCATCCTCCACTGCACTCCCTGGCCACAGCAGAGGGCTGGCTTGGAAGAGGGACAACCGGGACAGAATCCGGCGCCCCGACCGGGACTAGAACCCGGTGTGCCGGCGCTGCTAGGCGGAGGATTAGCCTAGTGAGCCGCGGCGCCGGCCAGATCATATGTAATATATTCTTAAAATATAATTATATATTCATACAAATATTTTACAAAGGGTATGTTTTTATTTAGTCAGAACAAATCTTTATAAAAATGTCAGGCTGTGATACAGTAACAGTGGTCAGCAGCATTCCTTTCACCAACGTGAATACAGCACCTTCTGTGCACTGGGCAAGAGCTGCACACTGGGCAGGCAAAGCTAACAAGAAGGCTTCCTGCTCCCCAGGCCCAGCCCGAAAGGCTGTCAGAGCAAAGGGTCACCTTATGGAGGATGGAGAAGCAAGGCAATGCACAGAGTGACACTGAGGCTGTGCCTTAAAGAATAAAGAGGAGTTTGTGATACGGGACAGAGAGTCTGGGAATATTGCTAGGCAAGGGCATCAAGATCAGAAACAGGAGAAGAAACAGAAAGATCATGGCTACTGTGGATGGTTGTGCAGATCTGTACTGCATAAGGCTACATGCTGAAGGAGTGGGGGAAGATATGCACCCCGGGCTTTGTTTGCCAGGTCACAAACCCCAACTGCATCTTCCCATAGGAAGGGCATCCTGTTACCCCCATTTTTCTTTTTAGTGGACACTTAATAATTACACATATTTGTGAGGTATAATGTGGTATTTCAATACACATGTGTTAATTAGCACATCCATCATCATTTCTTGGGAGTATTCAAAATTTTATTCACTACTTTGAAATACTCAATTAATGGTAGTTAACCATAGTGGAACTGTGCTATAGAACACTAAAAATTATTCTTCCTATCCGGCTGCACCACATGTATCCATGACTATGCTCTCTCTGTCCCCTTCTACACCAGCATTCCCAGGCTCAGTAGTGTATTATAAAATACCAAACCAGGCAATAGTGAAAACCACATTGTAGAGCTGGCTCACCCCTGACTGGGTAAAATGGCCCCCCCTGGAGTGTCCCAAACACTGTGCTCCTCTGTGTTGGCACTTAGCAGACTACTTCTATGACTGCTGAGTCATTGTCCTCCCTACAGACAGATGTCCTGTCCTCTTAGCTCATCATTTGTACTGTATGCCTAGCACAGTGTCTTGCATATTGTAGATGTTCTATCAAGGTTTATTCAATGAATGAATGATTACATATGCACAGAATGGAGACTGGAGGAACAGATTAAGAAACTTGTTTCAGATATTTAAACTTTTTACTTCTTAGTTTTTTCATATGTTCCAAATATCCCACTCCAATTCTGTAGTCAAAAGAGGACAATACACTAAACTTAGATACCGTGACTCAGCAGCTTGCCATGAACTGTTTGGAGCCTGGTTTTCAATAGGAGACACATGCTTGCCTCCACCATGCTTTCTCCAAACCATGACCAACTGCCAGGTTTGGAGATTAATTTTGGTGTTGAGGGTCCTCCAAAGACTCCTGCGATAGAGACTTGGTCTCCAGGGAGAAGCCTTTGAAAGGTGATGGAAACTTCAGGAATTGGGGCCCGGATAGAGGTCTTTGATCATGGGGGTGTGTACAAAGAGGGAATTCTGAGACAGTTGTTATAAAAGCCCCAGTTTGGATCTGGTCTCTCTGCTTCCGGGTTCACTATGTGATCTTCCAAACACTCTAGCCCTTGCCAGCTGCCACCCTCACAGGGGCCAAGCCAATGAGGTGGCTCAGTCTGAGGCTTAAACCTCCAGAATTGTGAGAGCCTTTCTTTGTGAGTTACCTCTGATATCTCACTGCCATGACATAAAGCTGACTAACACATACAAATCAGAACTCAAATGTCACACAGATAAAGGTGATTACTTTTAACATCAAAAGATATATAGAAGGGGTCCATTATGTTCTAAATTGTCCTATAACATTTAAATACTGATAGCTTATTCAAAATTGTCTACATGCTGATTTTGAAGAAAAACTGATAAGGAAGATCATTGGCATAATTTTATTTTTGTGAAAACTACTGTTTAAAAATTTTTATTCTCCTAACACAAACAGGACATTTTTACCCACAGCATGTATCAGAACAAGTATTTTTATGACAGCCTGAGGTTCACACTTCACTTACCTTTAAAGTGAAAACTACTTGTTTTTTCCTGTAAAAGGAAAAAAATCCCTAAAATTCCTCTAAATATTCTTAGCCATTAGGACAATTCACAGTGGAAAATACAAAGCCAGGCAAGCCTTCAGGCTGTCCTCAAATTCTCTCACTCTATGACTCTACCCTCAAACTATCCCATGCCCTAAGGCACACATTTCTCAGCCTCCTCTTCACTTGGTTTTAGTAGAAGCCCAAGCCTAGACACACATATTCTAAATAACCAAAATCATTCTCCTGAATCCACCCTTTCGGGGCTCCCTCCTACTTGGTGCTGGTCCGTGGCTCCCTAGTGAACAGCCCTCTCTCACACTCATACACCCCACAGTTGCAGCCTGCACCATATTCTTGTCAAGCAAAAATCCCACAAGTCAGCTTATCCCTTACCTCAATCAAAATTGATCTGCCCACTATTCCTCTTGTTCTGGTCTTGGTGAAAATTGATGTGATGTGGTCTTTAGGTTCCTGCTGGTAGATGGCAGTTTGTTTGTTTAACACCAGGGTGAGGAAAATCTGCCCCAAGGTGTTGATTCCAGTCAGTGTAACTTCCTAAGTGCTGTCATGTTGTTCATTCTACCTGTTATCCCAACTGTCTTCCACTAACCACTACCCACCATCTCCTTCAAGTGCCCCAGGAAGCAGTGTGGAGGGACAGAAAGTGCTAAGAACTCAAGGAGTAGTCCCTCTGCTTTCCAGCAGTCCCTCTGCTTTCTGTCTCTGTTCCTTCTCCCTGGCAGGGCCATGGTGGTGTTTCCCAGCAGAAGAAAGAAGCACACAGTGCAACAGAAACCATCCTGTCAGACATGGAGCAAATGAGAGGTGCAGGAGTGCACAGGTGCATCGAATCTCAGGCTCACCAAAATCAAGCCCAGTCTGCCTTGCAGTGCCCTGACAATTCCACGGAGACCTTGTCCCATTGAATTTAAAATTACTCCTATTACCCATCATTCATTGCCTCTGAACAGAGGCTTTTTTCTTTTTAGGAGGGACTCAGGGTGGGGATTTCAAGTGCCTGGCAGGCTGGTGAATGTTTAAGTGTATGTAATATTTTTGCAAATCTTTGTCCCTATTTAAAACTATATATTTTTTATTTATTTGACAGACAGAGTTAGACAGTGAGAGAGAGAGAGACAGAGAGAAAGGTCTTCCTTCCATTGGTTCACCCCAGAAATGGCTGCTACGGCCAGCGCTATGCCAATCTGAAGCCAGGAGCCAGGTGCTTCTTCCTGGTTTCCCATGCCAATGCAGGGCCCAAGCACTTGGGCCATCCTCCACTGCCTTCCCAACCACAGCAGAGAGCTGGACTGGAAGAGGAGCAACTGGGACTAGAACCCGGCACCCATATGGGATGCCTGCCCTGCAGGCAGAGGATTAACCTAGTGAGCCACGGCACCGGCCCCTCAAACTGTATTTTTTTTTAAGTTTTATTTTATTTGTTTGAAATGCCAAATTAAAGAAGAGAGAGGAATAAATAGCTAGATCTTCCATCCACTCGTTCACTGCCCAAATGGCTGCAATGGCCAGAGTTGGGTCAGGCTGCAGCCAGGAGCCAGGAGCCAGGAACTTCTGAATCTCCCATGTGGGTATAGGAGCCCAAGGACTTGGGCCATCTTCTACTGCTTTCTAGGCACATTAGCAGGGAGCTGGATAGGAAGTAGAGTAGGGCTGGCGCCACGGCTCACTAGGCTAATCCTCCACCTGCGGTGCCGGCACCCTGGGTTCTAGTCCCAGATGGGGCATCGGATTCTGTCCCAGGTGCTCCTCTTCCAGTCCAGCTCTCTGCTGTGGCCCGAGAAGGCAGTGGAGGATGGCCCAGGTGCTTGGGCCCTGCACCTGCATGGGAGACCAGGAGGAAGCACCTGGCTCCTGGCTCCAGATCGGCGCAGCACGCAGGCCATAGCAGCCACTTGGGGGGGGTGGGGGTGTGAACCAACGGAAAAAGGAAGACCTTTCTCTTTCTCTCTCTCTCTCACTAACTCTGCCTGTCAAAAAAAAAAAAAAAAAAAAAAAAAGGAGTAGAGCAGCCAGGACTCTAAGCAGCACCCATTGGGATGCCAGCGTTGAAGGTGGCAGACTAACCTATTAAGCCACAATGCCAGCCCCAACTTTTAAATATTTATTTTTATATATTTGAAGGGCAGAGAGACACGTACTCAGAGACAAAGGTAGAGAGATATCCCACCCACAGGCTCAGTCCCCAAATGCCTGCAACAGCCAGGGCTGGGACAGGCTGAAGCTAGAGGTCCGGAACTCTATCTAATTCTACCACACGGGTGACAGGGACACAAGTACTTGAGCCATCACTGCTGAATTCCAGGATGCACGTGAGCAGGAAACTGGAATTGGAAGACAAGTCAGGATTTGAGTCCAAGCAATCTGCCATAGGATGTAGGTGTCCCAAGAAGTGTCTTAACCCATATGCCAAATGCCTGCTCCTCAGACAGTAATTTTTATGTAGTCTCCCTCACTCTTACTTTCAGAGTACCCAGCTTCAGTCCAGAGAGTCAGCTGTGGGTATGGTGGGCACAAATGGCATTTCAGGACTTCAGCAGGTACCCCTGCAGGTTCTCTGTGGCAATGTCTCCTTGCTTAGTGGCAGAGACTGAAACTGCTGCTCTGGGTCACTGGGTTTTCTCATTCACGAGGTCAGCATCTCCTAACCTCTCATTTCCTATTTTATTCTAACTCCAGTTCTTGATAGTGAAACAGAAGCACGATCAAATTCCCCAATTTGGCAGATTAGGACAATTCAGATTCCAGCCTCCTGACCTGCTAAAGAGTCAATCCACAGTGCAAACATGAGATTGACATAAGTAATTTAAAATAGTCTGGGTTCAATCTACATATGTACAAGCAGGCATTGGACCCAGCAATTAAGATGCTGCTCTTGGGATGCCTCCACACCACACAGGAGTGCCTGGGCTAAGCTCCAGCTACTCTCCACCCCAGCAGATGAAAACTCAAGTGCTCGTATCCCTGCCATTCACAGGGGAGAACCAGACTGAGTTTTGGCTCCTGGCTGTTCAGACATTGGGAAGTGATAAAAGATCTTCCTCAGCCGGCGCCGTGGCTCAATAGGCTAATCCTCCACCTTGCGGCGCCGGCACACCGGGTTCTAGTCCCGGTTGGGGCGCCGGATTCTGTCCCGGTTGCCCCTCTTCCAGGCCAGCTCTCTGCTATGGCCAGGGAGTGCAGTGGAGGATGGCCCAGGTGCTTGGGCCCTGCACCCCATGGGAGACCAGGAAAAGCACCTGGCTCCTGGCTCCTGCCAGGATCAGCGCGGTGCGCCGGCTGCAGCGGCGGCCATTGGAGGGTGAACCAACGGCAAAGGAAGACCTTTCTCTCTCTGTCTCTCTCTCTCACTGTCCACTCTGCCTGTCAAAAAAAAAAAAAAAAAAAAAAAGATCTTCCTCTCTGTGTGTCCTTTTCTCTGTCATCCTGCTTTTCAAATAAAATAATAAATCATGTTTTTAAAAAAGAAATAGGTTAACTGATTTTAATAATACATTTTACCTAGTATAATATGTCCAAATATTACCATTTCTTTTTTCTAATACCTGAGGCTGGGTACTTTATTTTTAAAAATTATTTTAAAACTTTTTTGAAAGGAAGAGTAAGAGAGAGAGAGGGTGAACCAGAGACAGAGAGAAATCTTCTATCCAAGGTTCACTCCCCAGACTGTCTCAATGGACAGACTGGACTAGACAGAAGCCAGGAGCCAGGAGCTTCATCTGGGTTTCCTACATGGGTGGCAGGGGCACAAGCACTAGGGACATCTGCTGCTGCCTTCCCAGGCACATTAATAGGAAGTTGGACTAGAAGTGGAACTGGCACTCAGATGGGATGCCGCCACCCCAGCTGGCAGCTTAAGCCTCTCTGCCATTAGACTAGCCCCAAATATGACCATTTAAACATGGAATCAATATAAAAACTTTTGAGATTTTATATTCTTCCGTAATACTCAGTTTTTGAAATCCTGTGTGTGTCTTATACCCATAGTACATCTGTATTTGGACTAGCCACATTGCAGGTAATCCAGAGTCACATGTGGCCTAGTGGCTACCTCATGGAACAGTTAATTGTAGAAGCAGCATGGCATGGTGTTGGAGGTCACCCAGCCTGACTCATTAATATTGGAACTAAAAGAAATAAAGAAAAATCGATACATTTCCTTGTTATACACTAATTAGTGGATGAGATATGATTAGAATGCAAGGGTCTTCCCCATAACTCCTGGTTTTATTACAAAGCTGACTGGCTGCAAAGCTGAACTAGAACTTGGGACTCCCTCTGCTCTGAGGCTCTTTTCTACAGGCAGTGCCTCTCTACCTGTATTACCTTTCTCATACTTAATATAAAGTCACGGGAAACAATCCGGCTGCAAACCAAGAACAGAGTCCTGCTGAGTTCCTCCATATCCTTCCACAGAGATGATACTTTACACTTGTCACGCTTGTCCCCAGAAACCTGTGATATCAACAAGCCATTTTGAAAAACTCTGATTCTCATACGGTGTCCAACACAATCTCATTGGAAGGTTTTGCAAAATTCAAACAAAGGTTCCCTACCCCAGAACATTGGTTTGTTTATAAGTGTATTCAAGTAGATTGCTAGTTTTTAAAATGGTTCCCAACATTCTAATGTGTAACCCAACTCACAAGACCTCACGTTGTCAGAGCCACTGAGTCCCCTGATGGCAGGCAGGACGAACCCAAGTCAGGAGCTTGACAAATCAGCAGGAGGCTGTCTTTTTTTTTTTTTTTACAGATTGCCATTGGTTCGCCCTCCAATCTGAAGGCAGGAGCCAGGTACTGGGGCGCAGGGCCCAAGCACTTGGGCCATCCTCCACTGCACTCCTGGGCCATAGCAGAGAGCTGGCCTGGAAGAGGGGCAAATGGGACAGAATCCGGTGCCCCAACCGGGACTAGAACCTGGTGTGCCAGCGCCGCAAGGCAGAGGATCAGCCTACTGAGCCGCGGCGCCAGCAGGAGGCTGTCTTAAGCCCCACAGGAAAGGATGCCCTGAGCACCTCCCAGGGCGGGGCTACCTGGCTTCCTTTTCCTCTGAGCTCTATATCTGCTCCCAAGGACACCTTTAGCTTCATTTCCTGCTCTTGCAGCCTCACCTGTGGTACTGCCAGAGCCAGCGGAGCAGGCAGGAATGCAGTGCGCAGGACTCTTGCTGGTGGCCTTGGCTGCCTGTGTGGCTCTTCAACCCTCAGAAGGTGAGTGGGGCACTGGCCATCAGGCCTCCAGTGGCTGGGAGGACTCCCAAATCAGTCTTGAAGGAGTGGGTTGGGGCAGAGCTCTTTATGTCTTCAGACAGTTATTTTCAATGATTTCTGATTACCTACAAGACAATGGCATACATTTAAATTCTAGATCTCTGAGGAATTTCAGGAAGGCACCTCATTATAAGAGATAATTTGTTGGGGCTGGCGCTGTAGTGTAGTGGGTAAAGCCACCATCTGCAGCGCCGGCATCCTATATGGGCTCCAGTTCGAGTCCTGCTGCTCCACTTCTGTTCAGCTCTGTGTTGTGGCCTGGGAAAGCAGTAGAAGATGACCCAAGTCCTTGGGCCCCTGCACCCATGTGGGAGACCCAGAGAAGCTCTTGGCTCCTGGTCTGTTGTGGCCATTTGGAGACTGAACCAGTGGATGGAAGATCTCTCCCTGCCTCTGCCTCTAACTCTGACTTTTAAATAGATAGATAGATAGATAATTTGTCAATTGGAAAATGAGGTCCTTCCACATAAGTGCAACTTGAAGTGGCATTTCCTCTTCTATGACAGAATCTTAGAAAGTGGGCAGCCAGAGGTTTACATAAAGCCCATTATTTAGATGCATCCCCCTTCCCCAACCTGCTAAATGTCTGAACACAAGTGTATGCTTCTTTGGGGAACAGAGACGGGACCAAGGGGTACTGATTGGGTAAGCTGAAGATTTTCCCAGCAGAATCAGCCCTGTGGATACAGAAATCTGAAGCTTCAGTTTGATCTTTAGAAATGGGAGCAGGATTAAAGAGATTAAACATGCAAATTAGATCTGAGAGAATTTAAATCATGAGTTTCTAGCATGCAACTGGGAGACTGTAACTGAATCTGCACTGCACAGACTCTGCTCTACAGCAGCACTCACTACTGCATTAGGGAAACCCTAACTGGAGGTGCTCAACAATACTGGGCTGATGCCATCTTTTCTTGTGTTCTACCCGGAATAGATCTCTAAGTGCAGAGGCAGAATATAAATTTCATTTGGTCTACTTTTTTAAGAAATTGAGCTATCATTTAAAACAGAGATTTCACACGCACACACTCATATGGACACATACAAATTGGACGTTAAAACCTCTATCTAAAAATCTAATTTGGCAACCACGGTTCATGTACACTAGCAGGAACTGGTCAGAGTGGACTAGCATCAGTCTTTTTCCTCTGAAGATTGCTGTCTCGTATTAATTGCTTGATCTCTGCAGCTTTAGTGACTCCAATATGGTGCTCCAAGATACTGGGCTTAAGCAAAGGGAGAAAATATGGAGAACTTCCTCTTACTTTCTATCACTTTATCTTATCAGGACAAATACAAAAGTGTGTCATTTTCTATTTCCTGTAATTGTTTTTTTTTTCTGAAAAATTTAACATTGAAATTGAAAAAAAAAAGATTTATTTTATTTATTTGAAAGGCAGAGTGAGAGAAAGACAGAGAGGAAGAGACAGAGAGGTCTTCTATCTGCTGGTTCACTTCCTAGATTGCGACAACTGCTGGGCATGGGCTTGGCTGAAGCCGGGAGCTAGAAGCTTCATACAGGTCTCCCATGGAGGTGCAGGGGCCTAAGTACTTGAGCCACCTTCCATTGCTTTCCCGGGCACATTAGCAGGGAGCCGGATGGAAAGTGGAGTAGCCAGGACTTGATCCAGCACCCAAATGGGATGCCAATATCTCAGGTGGTGACTTTACCCACTGTGCCACCTACCATTGAAGTTTTAGGGATCACTTTCACTGTTTCTCAAAGGTCTGTGAACTAAAGCTTTATACCTAGTTTTTGAAACTACCAACTATTTTTTTAATAAATCTTTAAAATTAAAGGTGTTTCTCCTGCCAGCTTTCTATTTCTAGCTGTCCTAATAGCAGCAGTAGTACCCGCAACTGCTGCCCTCCTGCAGAAAAGGGAGGAACAGGCACAGGGCACAGATGGGACAGAGGAGGCTGTGCTACACCCAGGACCAAACTTCACATGGGACAGAGCCCTGGAAGGACAGCAAATGCAGAGGTGCTTGAAAAAGCACTCTGGTGATAAAGGGAGCTGAGACCCAGTAGGAGCCTTTGGTGCAGTCTAGGGCTTTAGTCTGGGCCACAGGAAAATCACATTTTCAGAAAAGCCCCAACTCTTTGCATTTAAACATAGTGATTTGGGTTGGAACACAAGAGGGTAGTTCTCAGTCATGGAAGTGAGGGGGCAACACCACTGCTTCCCACAGCAACCTCCCAAAGTGTCTGTGTGCCAGGTGCCCTGTGAGCTGGTGATTCAGGCTCCAGGCATCGGTCGAAGACCAGGTAAGGAGGGGGTGGGGAGGACTCAAAGACGCAGGGAAGGAGACAGGCAGTTCTTGCAGGCGGAGGGGACAGGGAAGTAGTTTGTGCTAGTTTGGGACTTTGGGAAACACATTTTGTGGTTTCAGGTAGAAAGCTGTTCCATTATCTTCACTATGTCTTAAATGGCACCCCAAACCGCTCTGCATAAATGAGGAAGCAGCAGACTCTATTCACAATTAAAAGACTTGGAGTCCTCCCAAAGGTAGGGCATACTCCACATCTGCTGATGTGGAGGCTGCCTCAGAGAACTCAGCACTGAGTACACAAACATGTCTACCACGCTGTTCCAGTGTCCCTAGGCTGGATTCTTTGAATCTACAACTTTGAGCCTGGCTGTTTCTATTTTATTTTTTATTTATTTTTTTTTTTTAAACAGGCTTATTTCACTTTATTTTTCTTGTGTAAAACCCTATGTTGCAGCCACTGTTACAGCTTGGGTCCACTGCACAGACACCCAGGTCAGTGAATTCCTTATAGGGAGACTTGGTAAACACAGTCTCTTTCCAGAGGTTGGGGGTCAGATCGCCATAGGTCTTGGAGGTGGCATCAAAGGTGGCCCTGACAAAGTTGCCCAGGGTGGCAGTGCTGTCACTGGCTGTGCTATAGCAACCATCAGTACCAGTCATCAGTACTAGCTTCTTGGCTACAGGGGCCAAGATGATGTCAGTGCCCCAAGGTGGGGGGCAGGAAGGACACCACCAACACAAAACCACAGGGTTGGGTCACCTTGTAAGGCACTGGGTGGGGCTGGTCGGTCTTGTTTTCCTAATAGCCTCTCTGAACAGGCAGAATTGAGAGCTTGGCCAGGATCATGACCTCTTGGATGGTGGTGACTATTTCCTTTGAGCACTTCACATGCAGGCTGATATGGCCACTATAGTCCCTGATGGCAACAAATTCCTTTCCTGGTCCGCTGGAGAGCACGTGTCTGCATTTGCACCATAATCATCTTCAAAAATCTTATGCTTGAGGAATGCCCCCAGGGAAGTCAAGGACAGGGAGAAAAGGCAGCTCTCCTCCAGGGACTTGTTCTTCTTGTCTTGACCAGGCAGACCAGTTGTTGAGAGGGAGCCACCTTGTCCGCTGCCTCGCTTCTGTGAGCTCAGCAGCCCTGATTCTGTCCACTGCTGCAGCCCTGGATGCCACTCGGCCTCCCACTCCAGGGCCCCCTGGTGCTCCAGCTTCACCTGCCATTTGGTGTTTTTTTTTTGTTTGTTTGTTTGTTTGTTTTTGTTTGTTTGTTTGTTTTTTTGACAGGCAGAGGGAACAGTGAGAGAGAGAGAGACAGAGAAAGGTCTTCCTTTTGCCGCCGGTTCACCCTCCAATGGCCGCCGCGGCTGGCGCACCGCCGTGATCCAATGGCAGGAGCCAGGTGCTTTTCCTGGTCTCCCATGGGGTGCAGGGCCCAAGTACTTGGGCCATCCTCCACTGCCTTCCCGGGCCACAGCAGAGAGCTGGCCTGGAAGAGGGGCAACCGGGACAGAATCCGGCGCCCCGACCGGTACTAGAACCCGGTGTGCCGGCACCGCAAGGTGGAGGATTAGCCTAGTGAGCCGCGGCGCCGGCCTTGGCTGTTTTCAATTGTACATTCAGATTAAGGTTCTGCCTGTGCCCAGCAGATACAAGTCAGGAGATTTTGCTACGCTGGCTCCCAAACAGTCTTCCTGATAATGATCTATAGGAAGGGTATGGGAAAGTTCCCGTCACTCTCTGAAGACTCACAGGAATGAGCTGACATGACACTTTAAACAGAAGACTGAAACACAAATTTATCAATGTGCAAAGAGGCAGCATCACAGCACCCAGGAAAACCACACGACTGTGATTACCCAGCAACCCAGTGCAGCTCAGAAGCTCACATGCCCTTTTTCTACAGCAGAGAGGGAGAATGGACACTGCAGACATTTCTGAGGGGTTGTAAGTGTCTATTAGGGGAATGAGTAAAAAGGACAGATACTATAGACACAGTTAGCTTTCCACATGATTCCCTGGAATTTGAATGGGTCTGAGGGACAGACTTTGTCTTGCAGTGGGCATCTATTCAGTTGCAGTTACTTTCCTTACTCTTCTTTTCCAACAGAGAAGATGAGATTTCAGGGTGGAGATGGAAGGCAACTGTGTTCCCTTGTCCAGTCTGGTATTAATAGACAAAGGAATTCCAGAGAGAAGGGGGAGATCTGACCTAAATAATAATTGGCCTTCCTTCAGTTTCTGTCCAGGTGTTCCCCAAAATTAACATACTACATCTTTATCCCCGAATTCTATAAAACTGTTAAACTACTTAGATTCTAGTATCAAAAGCCAGTCATCACACCTATGATAAAAGACAAACTTTCAGCTGTCCTAAATTTAATTACAAGGGCCAGAAAATGGAATATTGGAGATATAAGGGAGCTAATCAGCTAACAGTTTTGGCTAAACCACCACCAACAACAAATACAATTCCACGTTCCGGAATGTACACCAAACCCCAGGCCTCTGACCTGCTGGGCATCAAAACGCCCTCTTCACACCCACACCAATCCAGAAGCAACAAGTACTCTACATAAGAACTACTCTCCTATTCCAAAGCTTCCTTCCTATTTGCATTATTCTGCCCTTTTTATCTATAGCAACACAAACAGTTTATGTCTCATGTTTCCTTCATGAAACTGTAATTATAAAAATGCTCTTTGGTCTGGGTCCAGTGAACACATTTCCAACTGCTCTCTAAGCTTGCAGCTAAGTTGCGGAAACCTGTCCTGGGACCCAGCCTTTTTCTTACTAGCATCTCTAACAGTTCAATAAACCCTTTATTTCAAAGATGGCTCAGTTTCAAGACTTTAGGTTAAACATTTATAATGTTGTATAGGAGCCAGGAGCTTCTTCCGGGTTTCCCATGCGGGTGCAGGGTCCCAAGGACTTGGGCCATCTTCTACTGCATTTCCAGGCCATAGCAGAGAGCTGCATTGGAAGTGGAGCAGCCAGGTCTCGAACTGGCATCCTTATGGGATGCCGGCACTGCAGATGGTGGCTCAACCTACTATGCCACAGCACCAGCCCCAACTGTTTTAATTTTTAAATTGTGTATTGAACTTAGAATGGGTTAGCCAGTGTTTTAGGCATCTTCAAAGGAGAAAGGCTGTTGTTTGCTGCACAGAAATTGAGAAGAGATAAAAATAACTATTTTCCTAGAGAACCAAACAGTATCTGCTCTCAAGTATCACAACTTTAAAAGTTCGGCAAGAGTAAGATTGTGTACAAGAGCAACACGAAATAACCAATTTCATTCTTACCCATCTAAGATAGCTCACTCACAATATAATAAAACCATAAAGTACCTAGAAATAGATTGAAGATATACACTATTATTTTATCAGATTCTTCTAAAGGTATTGAAGAATACAAAAAATCTGAATATTTAATGAGATTATTCCAATTTATGGATAGGAAAATATTTTTCAGATGCTAAACATAAATATAGTGTATTTCCAACTACAAATTCAAAGAACTTTGGCAAACTTAAGCTGATCCTAAAATATTTATGAAGAATAAGTTGGATGGGGAGATTTATTCTATCAAGTATCAAAATTTATTTAAAAGTGTCTTAATTGAAACTGTGGAATTGAATACAGATCGATAAATAGAACTTGAAAGAGAATAGAGAATGCCCAGAAGTAGACCCAGGTATAGATAGAAACCCGAAGATTTAATGACTACCCACACACATCAGTGAGATAGGCTGGTTCTTGTGGGGGAAAGAAAGCAATCCCATTAGCAAAAGACCTCACTGCTGATACAGAAGGGAGAACATATTATTGAGTAAGCTTTAACAGATTTATTTATTTATTTATTTTTTAATGCCCTTTTTTTTTTTTTTTTTTTTTTTGACAGGCAGAGTGGACAGTGAGAGAGAGAGACAGAGAGAAAGGTCTTCCTTTTGCCGTTGGTTCACCCTCCAATGGCTGCCACGGCTGGTGAGCTGCGGCCGGCGCACCGCGCTGACCCGATGGCAGGAGCCAGGTACTTCTCCTGGTCTCCCATGGGGTGCAGGGCCCAAGCACTTGGGCCATCCTCCACTGCACTCCCTGGCCACAGCAGAGAGCTGGCCTGGAAGAGGGGCAACCGGGACAGAATCTGGCGCCCCGACCGGGTCTAGAACCCGGTGTGCCGGCGCCGCAAAGGGGAAGGATTAGCCTAGTGAGCCGCGGCGCCGGCCGCTTTAACAGATTTATAAGCACGTTAAGTAACACACAAGATACGATGTTAGAACAAAACTCTATACACCATGGCAGAAACATCAGAAGAAAGAATAATTTCTCCTCTCAAGAGACAAAGAGTTACACCTCGTGACATTCCCTGAACATCTTGAGAGAGACTGAGCCAAGGCCAGAGATATTTAAAAAATTTATCTAGAGGCTGTTTGTCCCTTGACTGTGGATATATAGCTATTGCCATAAAAATCGGAGACTGTACTTAATCTCCAGAGAAGTTTACCTCCATTCCAAAAATAACCACTCAGATTCACTGCGTCTCTAATGGAATTTTCAAGGAAGGGAGAAGGAGAAAAGTGGCCTCATTACCTTTGATAAATGGAGAAAACATTTCATTTACCCTTATAGTTTTGTGGGGTTTTTTTTCTTTTTTTTTTTTTTTTTTACAGTCAGAGTGGACAGGGAGCGAGAGAGAGACAGAGAGAAAGGTCTTCCTTTTGCCGCCGGTTCACCCTCCAATGGCCACCGTGGCCAGCGCGCTGCGGCCAGCGCACCGCACTGATCCTAAGGCAGGAGCCAGGTGCCTCTCCTGGTCTCCCATGGGGTGCAGGGCCCAAGCACTTGGGCCAACCTCCACTGCACTCCCTGGCCACAGCAGAGAGCTGGCCTGGAAGAGGGGCAACCGGGACAGAATCTGGTGCCCCGACCGGGACTAGAACCCGATGTGCTGGCGCTGCAAGGCGGAGGATTAGCCTATTGAGCCACGGTGCTGGCCATACCCTTATAGTTTTGAGACAGTAAATATCCTAACAAAAATTTTTTTCTGACTCACAATATGCATAAAGTGAAATCCAAATGTCAAAAGCAAAGCTTTAAAAATCAAAATGTTATCTTTATAACTTCTGGCTATGGAAGGATTTGCAAACATAGAGATAAGTAGCAAACCATGAGAAAAAACTTAAAGTTAAGCTACTGAGGAGCAAGCATTTAGCCTAGCAGTCAAGACACCTATGTTCCACATTGGAGCACCTGGATTTGATTCCAAGCTTTTGGATCCTGATTCTAGTTTCCTTCAAACGCAGATCTTGCCAGGCAACTGTGAACCTTGTGGGTTCCTGCCACCCACATGGGAGACCTGAATAGTGTTCCTGGTTCCCAGTTGTGATCCTAGCCCAGCCCTAGGTGTTGTGAGCATGTAGGGAGTGAACAAGTGGATAGGAGCACTGTTTCTCTGCCTCCTCTCCAAATAAATAAGTAAAACTTTATTTATTTATGTATTTATTTTAAAGACCTGATTTCAATCTTTTTTTAAAAAAATTTATTTGAAAGGCAGAGTTAAAGTAGAGGCAGAGGCAGAGAGAGAAAGAGAGAGAGATCTTTCATCCGCTTGTTCACTCCCCAGATGGCTGCAATGGCCGGAGCTGTGTCGACCCAAAGTCAGAAGCCAAGAGCTTCTTCCAGATTTCCCATGCAGGTGCAGGGGCCCAATGAGCCATCTTCTACTGCTTTCTCAGGCCATACCAGAGAGTGGGATCAGAAGTGGAGCAGCCGGGACTCGAACCAGCGCCCATACGGGATGCCGGCACTGCAGGCGCTGGCTTTACCTGCTTTGCCACAGTACCGGCCCCCAGTAACTAAAACTTTAAAAACAAAATCTTTGAAGTGGACAAAAAATGTTTTCTGATTGCTGACAAAAGATTTAAAAACAAAATACCCTGAGTTCCAATAAATAAATAAGAAAAAACTAACAAAAATAGAATTTGGCAATTCAAAGAATAATTTTTGAAAAGATTTACTTATTTATTTGAAAATCAGAATTACAGCATGAAAGGGAGAGACAGAGAGAGATCTTCCATCCACTGGTTCACAACCCAGATGGCCAAAACAACAAGGGCTGGGCCAGGTCAAAGCCAGGAGCCAGGTGTTTCATCAGAGTCTCTCACGTGCAGGGGTCTCTCGTGCAGGGGCTCTAGCATTTGGGCCATCCTCCACTGCTTTCCCCTGGCACATTAGCAGTGAGCTGACTGGAAGTGTAGTCAGTGTAGGTCTCCCCAATGGGTGACAGGGACCTAAATACTTGAGCCATACCTGCTGCCTCCCAGAATGTGTATTAGCAGGAAACTGGAACTAGCAATAGAGATTGGACTTGAACCTAGGTGCTCATATATGGGATGTAGGAGTCCCAACTGGCATCTTAACTGCTAGGCCAAACACCTGCCCCTAAATTCACCACTTAAAAGAAGAAAATTCAGATGTTCAATATATTCACAGAATTGTACAATATTCACAACTATTTAACTGCAACATATTTTAATCACACCAAAAGTCATCCCATATCTTTTGTGATTTATTTTACTTATTTGAAAGTCAGAGTTACAAAAGAGAGGGAAAGAGAGAGATAGAGAAAAAAAGAAAAAGAGAGCGAGAGCCGGCACTGTTGTGCAGCGGGTTAATGCCCTGGCCTGAAGCGCCAGCAACCCATATGGGCGCTGGTTTGAGACCGAGCTGCTCCTCTTCTGATCCAGCTCTCTGCTATGGCCTGGGAAAGCAGTAGAACATGGCCCAAGTCCTTGGGCCCCTGCACCCACGTGGGAGATCTGGAAGAAGCTCCTGGTTCCTGGCTTCAGATTGGTACAGCTCCAGCCGTTGCGGTCACCTGGGAAGTGAACCATCGGATGAAAGACCTCTTTTTCTCTCTCTACCTCTCCTCTCTGTGTAACTCTGACTTTCAAATAAATAAATAAATCTTTTAAAAAAAGAAAGAGAGAGAGATATCTTCCCTCCCATGGTTCACTACCCAAAGGGCTACAATGGCCAGGACTGGGCCATGCCTAATCCAAGAGCCTGTAACTCCATCCTGGCTTCCTACGTGGGTGGCAGGGGCCCAAGTACTTGGGCCATCCTCTGTTGCTTTCCCAGTCAAATTAGCAGTAATATGGACCAGAAGCAGAGCAGCCAGGACTTGAACTGGCACAGTGAAATGGGATGCTAACATTATAATCCGCAGTTCCCTGGCTACACCAGAATGCCAGAACCTCTTTGGATATTTTTTAATTTCTCTTTTTGATTTCTTCTTTGACCCAGTGGTAGTTCAAGAGTGTATTTTTTTTAACTCCCATGTATTTGTGAGTGTTCACATTTTGCTTTTGTTATGGATTTATAGTTTCATTCCATTGTGATCATAAAATATACTTGGAATTGTCTTAATCTTCCCATTTTCTAAAGACTTTGTGTGACACAGAATGTGATCTGTCCTGGACAAAGCTCTGGGTATACCAAAAAGAATGTATATTCTGCTACCCTTGGTTGAATGGTCTGTACAGATCAGTTACTTGGCTGGCTCATAGTCTAGTTCAAGTATGCTGCTTCCTTATGTCTCAGTGATCTTATGTCTCAGTGATCTCCATCCATTATACGAAGTAGAGTGCTGACTTCACCTACTAATATTGTTGTATCCATTTTCTGTTACTATAAGAATATAACTGAGGGTAGGTACTTTATAAAGAAAAAAGGTTTATTTGTAAAGCTCACCATTCTAGAGGTTCAAAGGCATGGTGCTAGCTTTGCTCACTCTGGTGAGGGCTTCATGGGAGAAGCCATCGTGGAAGCAGGAGCAGAACAAGACGCAGAGCAGAAATCACATGGTGAGACAGGAAGCCAGAGGTCAGTCAGGGTTCAGGCTTGCTCTTTTATAAGAACCCTCTTATCAGAACTACCTCTGGTTCTACCAGAGTCCTATGACACAATTATTTTGCAATATTCTCTCTCCGTTTTTTAAAAAGATTTGTTTACATATTAGTTTATATGAAAGGCAAAGTAAGAAGAGAGAGAGCCCTCCATTCCACCCACTGGTACACTCCTCAAATGCCCACAAAGGCCAGGGTTAGGCCATTCCAAAGCCATGAGGCAGGAACTCCATCAGTGTGTCCCATGTGGGTGGCAGGAAACCAAGACCTTGGGCCATAATCATCTGCCTCCCAGGTGCACTAGCAGGAAGCTGAATTGGAAGCACAGAGGAGCCAGGGCTCACACCAGGCACTATGATAGGGGGTGTGGGCATCTCAAGCAGCAGCTTAACCTGCTGTAACACAAGACTGCCCCAAGGCACCACACCCAACATCACCACACTAAGCACTAAGTCCCTAACACCTGAGCCCTTGGGGCACCCGCTCAAACCATACTGGGACCATAGCAATTGTACTGCTGCCTGCTTCTCCCTGCAGATCTGTTGGTATTGGATCTTTATATAGCTACTCTGTGTTGGCTGCATGTATGATTACAGTTGTTACATCTTCCTGCTGAATTGGCCCTTTTATCAGTATGTGATGACCTTTTCTGTCTGTGGTGGCTGGGTCTTAGTTTTGTAGACATTTAGTCTCTAAGGTTTGCTAAGGGAATGGTCGTGCACCTGTCCTTACGGCTGTGTGAGTGTGCTAGAAGGACAGAACTCCAGAAGACAATTATACTGGGCCTAAACATGTGGCTCCAGATGTGTCTCCTCTATTGTAGCCCTTGAGGATAGAGGCCTCTTGCTTTACTTGTTTTTTTTTTTTTTTATTTCCCCAGCGATGAACACTGTGTCCAAAATATTTTAATTGCTCAGTAAATGGTTTTCAAGTAACTGAATTAAGGAATGTTAACAGAAAGTTTGGGTTCCTAGAGAATGAGTCGCATAGTCATTTTAAATTTCATAGAAAGCTCCTTTTCTTCAAGGTGATGAGGCTGTGAGTAGGCCTGGTCTTTCTTTGTGGGCCAGGTGTGGATACAGGGATCTCTCCCTCCCCACACACAGGACAGGAACCTCTATTGCTTACAGCAGCTGCTATGGGGGGCTCTGTTTCTGTTAGCCCCTAATTCAGGGACTGCCCTCTGTTATTGGGAGGCTGCCCCCTGAACCCACGGCTGGTGTTCTTCTGAACTCTTTCTACTCACTATTCCTCTGGTGAAATAAGCAGCACAGGAGAATGTCCTGCACAGGGCCTGCAGGGATTCGCAGACCCGCATTTTAATGTGGGCGCTGTGTTTCCTTCCACTGTGTGCTGCTCTCTCTCCTTGCTTCTGGGTAACAAGAGCCCCCCACCCCGACCTCCTATCCTGGTTGTCGCCCCTTTAATCCATCTTGCTTATCACCGTGAAGTGGAAAGCTGACATTCAAGGCCTCGGTGGTCTGACCTCAGGATTTGTAAAACTGTGTCTCCTATCACTCCCCTTCCTCGTTGCTCACTTTAGACAACGTGTTCCATCTTTCTTCAGATTCTAAATGCGCCTCAGGCTTTCCTGTCTCTGAACCCTCTCTGCACCATGCACTTCCCTTAGTCTGGACAAGTCTTTCTTCACTTCCCTCCACCCTACACATCCTGCCAGGCTCAGCCAAGTCCTTCCCTGCTGGGAAACTCTGAAGTGGGCTCCCAGGACCCCTGGAGTCACCGCTTTCATCTTTGACCAAGTCAGCCTGAAACCCCTCGAGCAGCACTGTGCACAGCTTTTCCATCTCTTTTCTCTGGTTCTGTGACTTTGCCCACATTCATTTCATCTCCCACAAGTGCAGTTTGAGTTCCAGTAAGCAGAAGTGTGTTTTGCCCCAGGTCTGTTTCACAAAGCCCTCAGTAAGGGCTTCTTGCTAAAGTGAATTAAATTCCATTTCTCTGAAACACTAAAGATGAAGGCCATGACAGTTTTCAACAAACTGTAAGATTTGACATTTCCTTTCTTTTCTTCTTTTAGCCATACTGTCTCCTGATTTCAGCTGCTGCACTCAGGTTTTACCACACCTGGCCAAAAGGTTTCTGAAGATGGTTCATACATGTCACCTGCAGAGAGCTGATGGGAACTGTGACTTGGATGCTGTCATGTGAGTGCTTTTTGGCAGGAATATCTGATTCCACACAGTGAACAACACGCAGATAATTTTCCAAACAAGAGAGGGAAGAGTCTGTTCGTTGGGCCCCTGGCTCCCTGGAGTAAATGCACAATCTCTGTTCAGGGATGTCCTGACCCCCACAGTAGCCCTCCAGCCCCTTCAACCAGCACCTTCCCCACAGTGCTGTGACTGGACTAATGCCCTCAGTCACCAGCAAATGCTCACAACCTTCCTAAACAAAACAAGGGAGAGTCTGAGTGGAAAAGCAAACTCCAAGCAGAAGGTGACTCTGTTCATGGTGTTCACTGTAACTCTTTCCAGACAAGTATATGGGTTGCTGTCATTCTTACTCTCTGGAGTGTGGTGACATCTGCACTTGTCACAAAGGTCACATGCAATCCAATCACAAATGCCCTGCTCTGATTTGATTCTGGGGGTTGGTTTGCGGTGAACTCCCTCCACCTCCCACCCCATCCCTAATGAGTTATGGAAACAGTTCTATAGGTGCTCTAAAACCTGAACTGCACGGGTATTTATCAAACCTGGATTCTGACAGCAATGCTGGGAGGAAGGCATCACATATGGAAGAGAGTTGTGCCCGAGTCCTAGGTCACTGGTGCCACATAACTAGAGACTAGCAGAAAAGGGATGTGAACCCAATCTCTTGGTTCTGAACCTACTCCAAGGTCATTCAGTTGAAAGCAGTGGTGGGACTAACCACCAGATGCTCTTCTGAAAATCCACTGTGTTTAGTTAACTCCCTGTCCCACAGGATTGAACACCACTTAGGGCAACTAGTGGTTGTGGGCATTTGGGGAGTGAATCAGCAGTGGGAGATACTCTCTCTCTCTCTCTCTGTTTCTCTGCCTTAAAAAAAAAAATCAGCCCCTAAGAATACAGTATCCAAAAGTGAGGAGCTGCACGTAAGTCATTAAGATTTTATTTTTTCTATTTTCTAATGGTGACATTTTTTTCTTTCCTTCTTAACAGCCTTTATTCAGGTGGCATAAGATTCTGTGTCAATCCAAAGAATCGTACCCTTAATAGGTGGATGAAAGAGCAAGCAGCCAACAAATTTGGTCAACGCATAATTTGTCATGAAAAGAACAGTAAGGAGAGCCTCAAGGGGCACTTCAGTGGAGGATTCTATTACACTTGGCCATAAAAGTTGGCCATAAAACTTCTTACCAGATAGCTGACACCGGAGACCACAAAGATGATTCCTCTGGTGAAAGGGGGAATCTTATCTTCAGATGATCTTTTAAGAGGAGCCATAATTGCTCCCATTTTTTTATTATCAGATTTTCCAAACCTACAGAGAAGTTGAAAAAAAGGTACCATGAACAGTTTTCTGTGTTCCATTCACCTAGAGTCATCATTGCAAATATTATGCCACACTTACTTTCTCTCTTCTTTGTTTCTATGTGTGTATACAGAAAATTTTACAACACATACATACATAGAACTTTTTTGCTAAGCATTTGAAAAGAAGTTGCAAGCATTATGACATTTCACCCTAATTCTTAAGCATTATGATTTAACATCCTTTAAGAAAAAAGACATTTTCTTTTATAACATTATCACTTTTGTACCTAAAAACTACCTATGTCATTAGTGTATACATAATACATATGAGCCATATTCAAATTTTCCTTTTTCCAGAGTACTTCATTTAGTTATTTTTTCAGCTGGGGATCAATCAAGGTTTACACATTGCACCTAATTGTATAATTAAATTGAAGTATAATTCTTTAATATCTTTTAAAAAATATTCATGTGATAGACAAAAAGAGTGAGAGAGGCATGGAGCTCCCATCGTCGGTCTCATTCTCCAAATGCCTACAACAGCTGAGACACCTGAGGCTGAAGGCAGGAACCAGGAGCTCAGTTCAGGTCTCCTTAGTGGGTGGCAACAACACAGATATTTGAGCCCTCATCTGCTACCTTCCAGGTTCCACATTAGCAGGAAGCAGAAATTAGGAGCTAGAGTCAGGCACTGAACTCATTTGGGGTATGAGCGTCCTAACTGGTAGCTTAACCATTGACCAAATGCCTGCTCCTCAATCTAAGAAAAGTCCTCTGCCTCTTCTTGTTGTTATTGTTGTTTTCTCCCACAGATGGATTCTCTTATAAGAATCTAAGGCAAGGGGCTGGTGCTGTGGCGTAGTGGGTTAAAGCCCTGGCCTGAAGCGCCGGCATCCCATATGGGTGCTGGTTCTAGTCCCAGCTGCTGCTCTTCCAGTCCAGCTCTCTGCTATGGCCTGGGAGGGTGGTGGAGGTTGCCAAAGTCCTTGAGCCCCTGGGCCCACGTGGGAGGCCAGGAGGAAGCTCCTGGCTCCTGACTTCGGATCGGCTCAGCTCCAGCCATTGTGAGCATCTGGGGAGTGAACCAGCAGAAGGAAGACCTCTTTCTCTGTCTCTACCTCTCTCTGTAACTCTTTTAAATAAATAAAATAAATCTTAAAAAAAAAAAAAAGAGTCTAAGGTAGCATCTGTTCCACATCTGGGTTTGCTTGATTGTTTCCTCATGATCAGGTTCAGGTTTAACATTTTGGTAAGAATTTCCTATGTAAATTTGTATACTTCTTATTGTATCATTTAGGGTTCATGAACATTAGAGTTTATTTTCTAAATAAAAAATTTTAAACTGTCTCCATGTGGGTGTCAGGGACCCCAAGTACCTGGGCCAACTTCCACTGCTTTCCCAGGTGCATCAGCAGGAAGCTGGATCAGAAATGAAGCAGCTAGCACTTTAACTGGAGCTCTAAAGTGGGATCCTGGCATTGCAGGTAGCAGCTTAACAGACTGAGCCACAACTACAACCCCTAAAGTAGATTCTAAAATTGAAAATCAGGGGCTAGTGCTGTTGAGTAGCAGGCTAAGCCTCAGCCTGTGGCACCATCTTCCCACATGGGCGCCTGTTCATGTCCCAGAAGCTCCTCTTCTGATCCAGCTCTCTGCTATGGTCTGGGAAAGCAGTGGAAGATGACCCAAATGCCTGGGCCCCTGCAACCACATAGGAGACCCAGAAGAGGCTCCTGGCTCTTGGCTCCTGGCTTTGGATCAGCCCAGCTCCGGTTGTTGCGACCATTTCAGGAGTGAACCCACAGATGGAAGACCTTTTTCTCTGTCTCTCCTTCTGTCTAACTCTGATTCTCAAATAAATAAATAAATCTTTTTTAAAAAAAATAAGAAAGTCAATGTAATGGGGGAATTCTAAGATGATCCCCTCAAATTCACTGTGTGGGTATACAAACACCTCCAAAATGTTAATCTAGATGCTGCAGTGAAGGTATTTTGCAGCTGTAGTTAAGGTCACAAATCACTTGACCTTAGGTAAGGAGATTATCTTAAGTCTGTGAGTGACTTAATCACAGAAGCTCTTTAAATCTGAGTCCCAAGGTCGGAGACAGGGCAGTTAGGAGGGGTTTAAAGCAGAGGCCTCACTGTGCCCGTGGCTGGCTTTGTAGATGGAGGGGGCTACATTGTAAGGAATGCAGGCAGCTCGAGGTGGCCCTTGCCTGATGGACAAAAAGGAAGCTGAAACCTCAGTCCTACAACCACAAGGATGTGAATTCAACACAGTAAGAATGCGATTGGAGCAGATTCTTCTCAGGAGCCCCCGGGAGGGAAAGCAGCACAGCCTACGTTTGAATTCAGCCTTGAAGACGTAAGCAGAGAAGTCAATCACACTGTGCCCGCACTTTTTAAAAAAAAATTTATTTGTTTATTTGAAAGTCATAGTTACAGAGAGACAGGAGAGACAGAGAGTTCTCCCATCTTCTGGTTCACTCCCCCAGAAGGCCAGTTCTGGGCCAGGCAGAAGCCAAGAGCCAGAGCCTCCTCTGGGTCTCCCAAGTGGAGGCACAGATCCAAGCACTTGGACCATCTTACACTGCTTTTCCACAGGCCAGGAGCCAGGAGCTGGATTAGAAGTGGCAGTCAAGACACAAACCGGTGCCCATATAGGATGCTAGCTTCACAGGAAGCAGCTTTACCCGGTATGCCACAAAGCCTGCTTCATGTCTGCACTTCTGACTTAGAAAGTGTGAACAGATAAAATGATGTTGTTTTAATGATGAAGTTTATGGAAATTTGTTATGCAGCAACAGAAAATCAATACAGGGGCCTGGTGCTGTGGCATGGGGGTAAAGCCACCACCTGCAGTGCCAGCATCCCACATATGTGCCAGTTCAAGTCCCAGTTGCTCCACTTCTGATCCAGCTCTCTGCTATGACCTGGAAAAGCGGTAGAAGATGGCCCAAGTCCTTGGGCCCCTGCACCTACATGGGAGACCCAGAAGAAGCTCCTGGCTTCAGATCGGCGCAGCTTTGGTCATTGCGGCCATTGGGGAATGAACCAGTGGATGGAAGACCTCTCTCTCTCTGCCTTTGCCTCTCTTTAACTCTGCCTTTCAAATAAATAAATAAATAAATATTGAAAAAGAAAGAAAATCAATACAATCAATAAACAAGAATTTTACCATCCTGACTGTGTAAGTTTGTTGTCTGCAGGGCAAGTAGTATGTTAGAATTTAATATATCTCTTTAATGGCCGGCGCCGCGGCTCACTAGGCTAATCCTCCGCCTTGCGGCGCCGGCACACCGGGTTCTAGTCCCGGTCGGGGCGCCGGATTCTGTCCCGGTTGCCCCTCTTCCAGGCCAGCCCTCTGCTGTGGCCAGGGAGTGCAGTGGAGGATGGCCCAGGTGCTTGGGCCCTGCACCCCATGGGAGACCAGGAAAAGCACCTGGCTCCTGGCTCCTGCCATCGGATCAGCGCGGTGCGCCGGCCGCAGCGCGCAGGCCGCGGCGGCCATTGGAGGGTGAACCAACGGCAAAGGAAGACCTTTCTCTCTGTCTCTCTCTCTCACTGTCCACTCTGCCTGTCAAAAAAAAAAAAAAAATAATATATCTCTTTAAGAATAAACTGTAGGAGTCCAGTGTTGTGGTGTAGTGTGTAAAGCCACCACCAGTGAGTCCAGCCTTCAATATGGGCACTGGTTCCTTTTCCTGCTGCTCTACTTCTGATCCAGCTCCCTGCTAATGGCCTGGAAAAAGCAGCAGAAGATGGGCCAAGTGTTTTGGGCCTTGCCATGTGAGAGACCTGGAAGAAGCTCTTGGCTCGGGGCTTCAGCCTCAGCTTTTGAGGCTATCTAGGGAGTGAACTAGCAATGGAATTTCTCTCTCTCTCTCTCTGCAACTATTTCAAATAAATAAATAAATAAATAGAAGAAGAAGAGGAGGAGGAGGTGGTGGAGGAGGAGGAGGAAGGAGAGGAGGAGGAGAAACAAGAGCTGTATAATTCACTCACTGTTCAGGCAATGTAAGCCTTCCCAGGTATGGTCCAGTAAACAAGGTCTTTACATACCCTGATTTTCTTTACTGCTCACTCACTTGAAGTCTCAGGGCTCCTCCTAAAAATTGCAGAGAATTCTCCATTTGTGCATTTGTAGTTGTTCATAATTCTAAGGTCCTGAAGAAATAGAGTTCATTAAAGATAACTGAAAATGAATCTTGATGTGAATGGGATGGGAGAGGGAGTGGGAGATGGGAGGGTTTCGGGTGGGAGGGAGGTTATGGGGGGGGGAAGCCGCTATAATCCAAAAGTTGTACTTTGGAAATTTATATTTATTAAATAAAAGTTTAAAAAAAGAAATAGAGTTCCTATTCATTCTACAGATGTGAGGGTTTTGTCCCTCAATTTGGCAATGGCCTTTTATCAGCAAAGCCCTCAGCCATCTGTCTCTTTCTGATGGATGTTTGTATTCTGGCCACTCTCGGGTGGTGGGTGAGGTTTACATGTACCCTGTTTCATGAGATGATGACTTCAGCTTTCAATGTATTCTGAGTTGGAAAGGATTTTCCACTGGTAAAAACACAGACTCTCCAGACAGTGCCGTTAAACATCTACTAACTATTCCAGTCCTAATTGAGTTGGCTAGCAGATGATCCAAGATGCTTCTGCTCCCTGATACTGCCAAGCTTACCTAGAAAACAGGAAGGTGGGCAAAGATTACCTAAGAGGGTATTAGTAGTCCTCCCTGTGAATCTGAACTTTTAGACAATCACTGAATGATAGCATGTATTTCACAATCCATTCAGCAAATCTGATGTTTTGTGGCAAGTTTAGCAGTTTTTTTATTATAAAATCATTTTTCCTTGGTAAATTTGTGAGAACATCAAGCTCATTTCACCCACACCAATACTACAATTATGCTTCCCCCGGTAATTCACAGACCTAACTTAACTGGCACAGTGCAGCCTCTATGTGTTGTCACTATTCTACCTCTACATGAACTACTGAAACATCACAATCTCCTTCCTCCACCCAGGGTTCACTGATGACACAAATACATATTGCTAAGTGATTTGTGGTCTAGCCATTTACAACAAAAACAAGATAGCATAGGGGCCAGCATTGTGGCACAGCTGTTTAAGCAGCCACCTGGGATACTGGCATCTCATTTATGTGCTAGTTGGGAGTCCCAGCCGCTCCACCTCTGATTCAGTTCCCTACTAGTGTTCCTGAGAAAGCAGCAGATGATAGCCCAAGTACTGTGTGTAAAAAACACTCCTGTGTTTTTTAGCTTTTCTTGACCTCAGAAGTTTTATGCCATTGTCACTTTTTCCCTACAGTCTCACACCAGCCCATTTTATTTTTTCTGTTTTATTTATTTATTATTTATTTATGTATTTTATTTGAAAGGCAGAGTTAGAGAGAGACAAGGAGTGACAGAGGATTGATCGTCCATCCCCTGGTTTACTCCCCAAATAGCTGCAACAACCAGGGCTGGGCCAGGCAGAAGCCAGGAGCCAGGAGCTTCTTCCAGTTTGCCCATGTGGGTTGCAGGGACCCAAGCATTTGAGACACTTTCTGCTGCTCTCTCAAGTGCAATAGCATCTGGGACCCAAACCATCGGCCATATGAGATGCTGGCATCACACACGGTGGCTTAACACAATGCACACAACGCTGGCCCCCTTTCCGCTGTTTTATGCCTTGTTTTTTTTTTTTTTTAATGTAAGTCTAAAGATCCTTACATTATTTTTTATTTTTGCATTGTAACCTATTGTGTGGTGTGCTACAGCTTTTTTTTTTTTTTTTGGCCTGGCATAATATAAATAGATATGAAAGTGGTTCTTAATATTTTATTTAAAATAACACTATAATTAGATTCTTATTTTAACATATTTGCATACAAACATCTCCAACTACAGCATAAAATCAGGTAATGATTTTGACCCAGGTCAAAGTCTATCTTCATTTTATATGCATTTTTCTTTAATATGCATTTTTCATGAACTATTTATTTATACTTTAGAGTTTATTTATTTATTGGAAAGGCAGAATGACAGAAGGAAAGAGAGATCTTCCATTTGCAGGTTCACTCCCCAAATACCCAAAGTAGCTGGGGAAGGGCCAGGCTGAAGCCAGGAACCTGGCACCCAAACCAGGTGTCCCACATCGCTGACAAGGACCCAACACCTGAGCCATCATCTGCTACCTCCCAGGATGCACATTAATAGGAAACTGGATCAGAAGCAGAGTAGCTGGGACTTGAACCAGGCACTCCAACATGCGGCATCCCAAGGGTGGCTTAACTTGCTATACCAGGTCATCACCCACTTCCTATCCTCATTTTGAATGGATAGATATTGCCATATTAAACGCTTAAGAATTGGCACCAATTTACACTACTAACCATGTATGAGTAAATAGTTGCTAATACTATATAACATGAAACATTTTAATCATTTCCAATCACATAAGTGACTTCTTTAGTTTTTGCAAAAAAACTAAAAACTTTCTTTTTTTTAATATTTATTTATTTATTTGAAAGTCAGAGTTACACAGAGAGAGAAGGAGAGGCAAAGAGAGAGAGAGACAGATCTTCCATCCACTGGTTCACTCCCCAATTAGCCGCAATGGCCGGAGCTGTGCCGATCCGAAGTCAGGAGCCAGGAGCTTCTTCCAGGTCTCCCCTGTAGGTGCAGGGGTCCAAGGACTTGGGCCATCTTCTACTGCTTTCCCAGGCCATAGCAGAGAGCTGGATCGGAAGTGGAGCAGCCGGGCCTCGAACCGGCGCCCACATGGGATGCAGGTGCTTCAGGCCAGGGTGTTAACCCACCGCATCACAGCGCTGGCTCCAAAAATATACTTTCAATTCACTCTATAATCACAGATTTAATTTACCACTAACCATAATATTCAACAGCTAAAAAGTAGGAAGATCACAGTTCCACAATAGTATAAACAAGGGCTAAAAACAACAATCAAATCACAAGATGTCCATTTCATACCTATACATTTTTTTTTTTTTACTTTGTATTAACACCACATATCCAAGAAACACAATGTTTGTCTTTTTGGGACTGGCTTATTTCACTAAGCACAATGGCTTCCAGTTTTGTTGCAAGACACATCCAACAAATGTGTCCAACACAACAAAATGCATCCATTTTGTTGCAAGACAGGATTCCATTCTTTTTTAAGGCTGAGTAGTATCCCACAGTGCATATATAGCACATTTGCTTTATCTAGTCATTAGCTGATGCACATCTGGGTTGATTTCACATCTTAGCTGTTGTAAATTGAGCTGGAAAAAACATGGGGATACGAAGAACTATTTCATATGCTGATTTCATTTCATTTGAGTAAATTCCCAGAAGTGAGATGGTCGGGTCATATGGTAGATCTATTTTCGGTTTTCTGAGGAATCTTCATACTGTCTTCCATAATGGTTGTACTAGTTTACACTGCCGCCAACAGTGCATTAGGGCACCTTTACCCCCATATCCTCACTAGCATTTATTTGCTTGCTTTCGGAAAGAGTGAGAGGTAAGAGATGGGAGGGCAGAAGGTCAGAGAGAAACTTTGCTTCTGTGGCTGCTTCTGAGCCTTCAGCTTGGGGAATTCTTTTCTGGGCCTAAACAATCGAATTTCATTGATTTATTCATTTGAGAGGCAAAGAAACAGCGGGAGAGAGAGAGGGAGAGAGAAAGTGCATGTGCACACTCATCTACTGGTTCTCTCCTCTGATGCCCGCAATGGTCAGGTCTTGGCAGGCTTGAAACCAGGAATGGGAATGCAATCTCCCAGGTGGAACCCAATCAGTTGAGCCATCAATACTTATCAGTTTTATTATGATGCTGAAACACAGATTAAGGTCAATCAATAAATTGGCAATCTTAGAGCAGGAAGCTGGAGTTAAGAGCCAGAGCTGAGAACTGAACCCAGGTATCTGACATGGAATGCAAGCATCTTAACTACTAGGCTAAATACCTGCTCTCTGTAATATATTTTACATGTAAAAACAACAATAACAACAACAACAACTAGTCACCCCTCACTGCTCTGTTTTTTCAGATTTTCCTAGAGACATTCTTTTTTTTTAAGATTTTATTTATTTATTTGAGAAGTAGACTTACAGACCGTGAGAGGGAGAGACAGAGAGAAAAATCTTCCTAACGGCCCCCTAACGGCCCCCCTAACGGCTGCAACTGTCGGAGCTGTGCCAATCTGCAGCCAGAAGCCAGGTGCTTCCTCCTGGTCTCCCATGTGGGTGCAGGGGCCCAAGGACGTGGGCCATCTTCTGCTGCTTTCCCAGGCCACAGCAGAGAGCTGGATTGGAAAAGGAGCAGCCGGAACTAGAACCAGCCCCACATGAGATGCCAGCACTGCAGGCGGAGGATTAACCTGTGCCTCGGCTGGCCCCTTTGTTAGCTTGAGATACCATTCTACTCTACAATAGCCAAGTTATTGATTAACCTTAGGCAAGTCACATAATTTCAATGCTCAGCATCATAATAAAACTGATAAGGGTGATATTGGAATGAATTCAGAGGATACATACATCTAGAAGCAGGAATGCAAAGTTATAAATGTAAATCAAGAAAGGAGACTACAGTGTTAACCAGGAATCAGAAATCCTGTTCGAGGGAAAGTCCCTCCTTTGGCTCCAGGTTTAAACTGTTCCGACTGATTCGTCCCACATTCTTCCTTCTCCGTTTACTTTGGCATCCCTGATCCTCAACCCCATTGCACATTTTATTACAGACTATAGGTCATGAAAACAAAGCACTGCAAGGGACCTAACCTGGATCTCTGGCCAATGTTCTATCTTGTTTCTAAAGAACACAGATTTCTGAAATATATTACACACACACACACAAAACACATACACAGACACACACTGTCGTTATCCCTTGTTTCAAATCTATCAATCCCCCTGGTGATACATATTTTTATAATTAATCATTCTGTAATGTATCATTTTTTTAAAATGTATTTATTTATTTATTTGAGAGGCAGAGTTACAGAGAAAGGGAGAGCCACAGAGAAAGGTCCTCCATCCACTGGTTCATTCCCCAAATGGCACAACAGCTGCAGCTGGGCCAATCCGAAGCCAGGAGCCAGGAGCTTCTTCTGAGTCTCCCATGTGGATGCAGGGGCCCAAGCACTTGGGCTATCCTCAGCTGCTTTCCCAGGCCACCAGCTGGGATATAGATTGGAAGAGGAGCAGCTGGGTCTTGAATCAGCACCCATATAGGATGACGGCATTACAGGCAGGCCTAAACTACTGCACCACAGTGCCAGGCCCCTGTAATGTATCATTTTTAATTTTTAGTATGGTACAGACAATTATCCCTTCTACAACATGAAAAATTTCAATATTATTACCAATTAAGTTATAGATATGCAGAACAGGTCAATGTTACCAACTGCAGACTTCTGTGACCACATTGGCAAAATTTTGTTCATGTAATGAAATCCTGCTTATTTGAGATATCCAATTTATTGTTCACTCAACAAACACTAAGCCGAACACTGTGCTAGGGACTTAGGATGTAACAATGAATGAGATACATACACATCTGCCCTCTCTGAGCCTACTGTATTACAGGAGAGAGAGATGTACTGAAGTTTTACAACACTGCTAGAAAATTTGGCAATAAATATTAAAGAGTGATTTAAGTGGACATATCCTTTGAGAAATTCTATTTTCTAAGGATTTATTCAAGAAAGTGGCACAGTGGAAGTTAAGCTGCTGCTTGGGATGTCCACATCCCCTTATCAGACGGCCTGGGATCAAGTCCCATCTCTATTTCTGATCCAGTTCCCTGCGAATGTGCCTGCAAGGCAAGCAGATGACTGCAAAGTGCTATCCAAGTGTTAGATCCAGATAAAGCTTCTGGCTCTGGGTGTCAGCCCGGCCCAGCCCCAGCTGTTACAGGCCATTGGGAAGTGAACTAGCAGATAGAAGAACTCTCTCTCTCTGCACCCACCCCCTGCCATTCAAATAAATAAATAAGAGATTTTTTTTAACAGGGGTGGGGCAGATACTGAGAAGAATGAACAATGGGTATGGGATGATTATCACAGAATTTCCATAATACCAATAAATACCAGAAAAGGAGCATAACCCAACTGCTCCAAAGCCAGCATTTAGAACAATCAAGCAAATAAACCAGGACAAAACCATGTGCTTAAATACTATAAAACCACTGAGAAAAAAAACAAAACAAAATAAAAAACAATGCAGATTTATGGGTATAGCTCTGGCAGACTCATCCTGTTCTACAACAGAAAAAAAAAAGACACAAACCAGGAAGTATTTATAGGTTTCTATTTTTGTAAAGATAAAATATACTTGCACATGAATAAAAACTTGCAAGGATACAAACCCAGAGAATTAACATTTGATTGGTTTTTGGTTATAAATGATTAAAATGATAGTATATAAATGATTATATAATGCTTTATAATATAGATCGCTGGTTTAAATGAATTTATATTTTCATATAATATATAATGCATTATTTAAATTTAATTATATTTTCATATAAATATTTTACAATTAACATGTTTTTATTTAGTCGGAATAAATCTTTCTAAAAATATAAGGTTGCTGGGGCTGGTGCTGTGGCACAGCAGGTTAAAGTCCCGGCCTGCAGCACCAGCCTCCCATATGCATGCTGGTTTGAGTCCTGAGCTGTGCTATTTAAAGAACAAAGAGCAGTTTTTGAGAAGGGATAGAAGAAGCCAGGAACAGGGCATCAAGATCAGAAACATAGAAGAAACAGCAATCACCACTGGAGTAGAAGGTTGTGCAGTTGTGCTCCATAAGGCTACCTAATGAAGGAGTCATGGAAGAAATGCAGACCAGGCTTTGTCTGTCAAGTCATAAGTCCCAGGTGCATCTTCCCAGAGGGATGAAGTACCATATCATCCCCATTTCTCTTTTCAATTGATATATTTTGGGGGTTGATACGACCTTTCAATACATGGATACTATGTGTGATGATCAAGTAAGGGAAATTAGCACTTTATCATCTCAAACATTTATCATTGTTTTGGATTGGAAATATTCAAAATTCTCTTTATTAAGTATTTTTGAAATAAGTAATTAATTATTATTAACCATAATGAAACTGTGCTATAGACATCAAAGTTTATTCTTCGTATCCAGCTGCACCCCTGCATCTATTAACATCCTTTCCCCATCCCCTTCTCAAGTGGTAACCACTACTTTACACCATGCTTACATGACATCAACATTCTACCTTTCACATGTAAATGGGATGTAGCGTTTATCTTTCTACACTTGACTTATTTCACTTAACATATATCCTCTAGTTCCTTCTTGGGCCTCTGCATCCACAAGGGAGACCCAGAAGAAGCTCCTGGCTGCTGGCTTCAGATGGGCCTACCTATGGCCATTGCAGCCAATTGAGGAGTAACCTGAGTATGGAAAGTCTCTCCTTCTCTTTCACTCTGTAGCTCTGCCTTTCAAATAAATATATAAATCTGAAAGAGAGAGAGAGAGAGAGAAAGGAAGGAAAGAAGGAAGGAAGGAAGGCAGGCAGACAGACAGACTGGAGGAAGAGATTAACACTTATTTCTGGGTATTTAAACATTTAACTTCTTTTTACTTTTTTACGTGTTCCAGTTACCTACAACAGACCAACTCCAATTTTGTAATCAAAGGAGGACAACACACTATCTTAAAAAATTTTATTTATTTATTTGAAAGTCAGAGTTGCACAGAAAGAGAAGGAGAGGCAGAGAGAGAGAGAGAGAGGTCCTCCATCCGCTGGCTCACTCTCCAACTAGCTGCAACGGCCAGAGCTACGCTGATCTGAAACTAAGAGCCAGGAGCTTCTTCTGGGTCTCCTATGCGGGTGCAGGGGTCCAAGCATTTGGGCCATCTTCTACTGCTTCCCCAGGCCATAGCAGAGAGCTGGATCGGAAGTGGAGCAGCCCAGGACTCAAACTGGAGCCCATATGGGATGCCGGCACTGCAGGCCGCAGCTTTACCAGCTATGCCACAGTGCCAGCCCCATATGTATTGATTTTTAAGACAAATTATCAAGGAAGATCATTGGCTTAATTTTATTTTTGTGAAAGCTACTGCTTAAAAATCTTTATTTTGGAGGCCAGTGCTGTGGCATAGTAGGTAAAGCTGCCATCTTGCAGTGCTGGCATCCCATATGGATACCTGTTCAAGAGCCGGTCTTTAGGTTCCTGCTGGTAGATGGCAAATTTATTTTTTTAACATCAGGATAATACATTTCTGCCACAATACCATGATTTAGGTCAGTGGCGGTAACTTCCTAAGTGCTGTCATATTTGTCATGCTACCTGTTATCCCAACTGTCTTCCACTAACCACTACCCACCAGCTCCATCCGTGCCCCAAGGCAGCAGTGTGGAGGAGACAGAAAGTGCTAAGAACTCAAGGAGCAGACCCTCTGCTTTCCAGCAGTCCCTCTGCTTTCTGTCCCTGTGCCTTCTCCCTGGCAGGGCCATGGTGGCATTTCCCAGCAGAAGAAAGAAGCACACAGTGCAACAGAAGTCACCGTGCAAGAGAAGCGAATGAGAGGTGCAAGAGTACACTGGTGCATCCAATCCCAGGCTCATCAGATGAAGCCCCGCCATCCTTGCCAGTACCCTGACAATTCTGTGCAAATATTTTCCTGTTGGATTAAAAATCACTCCTGTTACTCAACAGTCACCCTTCATTTCATCTGAACAGAGGCTTTTTTCTATTCAGCAGGGACAATTAGGGTGGTGATTTCAGGTGCCTGGCAGGCTGTGGAATGTTTATGTGTGTGTGATATTTTGGCAGTGGCTAGGCCTGACCTAATCCAGGATCCAGGAGCTTCACTTGGATCTCCTATCTTGGTGACAGGGGCCCAAGCACTTGGGACATCTTCTGCATTCCCAGATGCATTAATAGGAAGCTGGATCAGAAGTAGAAGCTGGCATTGCAGTCAGCAGCTTAAGACCATGCCATAATACTGGTCCCATATATTACCATTTTAACATGTGATCAATATAAAATTATTGAGATATTTTATATTCTTCTGTCATATTGTCTTTTTAAGTATTTTTTTTTTTTACTGATTTCATTGAAAACAGAACAAGAAATGGTCTGAGCCAAAAGGATGTTCTTAAAACTGTCAAAAACATGAGGCCAGCGCTGTGGCATAGCGGATAAAGCCTCCGCCTACAGTGCTGGCATCCCATGTGGATGCCAGTTCGAATCCTGCTGCTCCAGTTCCGATCCAGCTCTCTGCTATGGCCTGGGAAAGTTGTAGAAGATGGCCCAAGTCCTTGGGCCCCTGAACCCATGTGGGAGACCTGGAAGAAGCTCCTAGCACCTGGCTTTGGACCTGCCCAGCTTCAGCAGTTGCAGCCATTTTGAGAGTGAACCAGTGAATGGAATACCACGCTCTCTCTTTCTCTCTCTCTGCCTCTCTGTAACTCTGCCTTTCAGATAAACAAATAAATCTTTAAAAAAGAAATCTCATTCTCCCAACACAAACCAGCCACTTTACCCAGAACATGTACCCAGAACATGGATGGAAGCAGGTATTTTTATGACAGCCTGAGGTTCACACTTCACTTACCTTTAAAGTGAAAACTACTTATTTTTCCCTATAAAAGGAAAAAAAATCCCTAAAATTCCTCTAGATGTTCTTAGCCATTAGGACAATTCACAGTGGAAAATACAAAGCCAGGCAGCCTTCAGGCTGTCCTCAAGTTCTCTTACTCTATGACTCTACCCTCAAACTATCCCATGCCCTAAGGCACACATTTCTCAGCCTCCTCTTCACTTGGTTTTGTAGAAGCCCAAGCCTAGACACACATATTCTAAATAACCAAAATCATTCTCCTGAATCCACCCTTTCGGGGCTCCCTCCTACTTAGTGCTGGTCTGTGGCTCCCTAGTGAACAGCCCTCTCTCACACTCATACACCCCACAGTTGCAGCCTGCACCATATTCTTGTCAAGCAAAAATCCCACAAGTCAGCTTATCCCTTATCCCAATAAAAATTAATCTGTCTACTATTCCTCTTGTTCTGGTCTTGGTAAAAACTGAAGTAATGTAGGGTGTTTTGGTGGTTTAGGTTCCTGCTGGTAGGCGGCAGTTTGTTTGTTTGTTTGTTTTTTTTAACACCAGGGTGAGGTAAATCTGCACAAAGGTCTTGATTCCAGTCAGTGTAACTTCCTAAGTGCTGTCATGTTGTTCATTCTACCTGTTATCCCAACTGTCTTCCACTAACCACTACCCACCAGCTCCATCTGTGCCCCAAGGAAGCAGTGTGGAGGGACAGAAAGTGCTAAGAACTCAAGGAGCAGTGCCTCTGCTTTCCAGCAGTCCCTCTGCTTTCTGTCCCTGTGCCTTCTCCCTGGCAGGGCCATGGTGGCATTTCCTAGCAGAAGAAAGAATCACACAGTGCAACAGAAACCATTCTGTCAGACATGGAGCAAATGAGAGGTGCAGGAGTGCACAGGTGCATTGAATCTCTGGCTCACCAAAATCAAGTCCAGCCCTCCTTGCCAGTTCCCTGACAATTCCGCGGAAACCTTGCCCCTTTTGGATTAAAAAAAAAATCCCTATTACCCAACAGTCACCTTTCATTGCCTGTGAACACAGGCTTTTTGTTTTTAGAAGGGTCTATTAGGGTGTTGATATTGGGTGCCTGGCAGGCCATTGAATGTTTAGGTGTGTGTAATATTTTTGCAAATCTTTGTAGCTATTTCAGAGGGTATTTTTTAAAACTTCTAATTTATTTTTACGTATTTGAAAGGCAGAGAGAGAGAGAGAGAGAGAGAATGAGACACAGAGAAGCAGAGAGATCTTCCATTCCCTGATTTAGTCCCCAAATGTCTGCAACAGCCAGAGCCTGGCCAGGCAGAAGCTGGATGTCCAGAATGCAATCCTGTTCTCCCACATGGGTGGCAGGGACCCAAGCACTTGAACCGGCACCACTTTTTCCCAACATTATTCAGAAGTTGGAATTGGAAGAGGACCCAGGATCTGAATGCAGGCACTCTGATATGGGATGCAGGCATCCCAAGAAACATCTTAACCATTGCACCAAATGCCTGACCCCGAGACTATAATTTTTATGCACCTTCCCTCAGTCTTACTTTCAGAGTACACAGCTTTGGTCCAGAGAGCCTTCTGTGCTTATCTTTTTATTTTATTTTATTTATTTTTTTGGCAGGCAGAGTTAGAGAGAGAGAGACAGAGAGAAAGGTCTTCCTTTTTCTGTTGGTTCAACCCCCAAATGGCCACTACGGCCAGTGCACTGTGCCGATCCAAAGGCAGGATCCAGGTGCTTCCTCCTGGTCTCCCATGCTGGTGCAGGGTCCAAGCACTTGGGCCATCCTCCACTGCCTTCCCAGGCCACAGCAGAGAGCTGGACTGGAAGAGGAACAACCGGGACAGAACCGGCGCCCCAACTGGGACTGGAACCTGGAGTGCCGGCGCCGCAGGCGGAGGATTAGCCTAGTGAGCTGTGGCGCCGGTCTGCCTTCTGTGCTTATTAAAGGCACACAAAATATTCCAGGACTTTGACATTCACCTGTGCAGGTTCTCTGTGGCATGGTCCCTTTGCTTAGTGGTAGGGCTAGAACCGCTGCTCTAGATGACTTGGTCTTCTTACTCACGAGGTCGTCATCTCCAAACCTCACATTCCCTATTTTATTGTAACTCCAGCTCTTGATAGTGAAATGGGAGCCTGGTTAAAAGTCACAATTTAACAGATAGGAACAATTAAGATCACTCCATGCTCAGTGCAAAAACATGATCTACATATGTGATTAAAAAAAAAAAAGATTCTGGGTTTAAGCTACAGATGTAGGGGCAGGTGCTTGGTCCAGCAATTATCATACGTGCTTACCACAAGACAGTGCCTGGGCTCAAGTTCCAGCTCCTCTCTCCACTCCAGCTTCTTGCTAATGCACACCCTGGGAGGCAGCAGGTGATGACTCAAGTACATGGGTCCCTGCCATCCACAAGGGAGTTCCAGACTGAGTTCGGCTCCTGGATATTATAGGATTTTGGGGAGTGAACCTGTGAACAGATCTTTCTCTCTGTGTTTCTCCTTTCTCTCTCTGTGATTCTGCTTTTCAAATAAAATAATTTTTCAAAAAAAGGTTAAAATTATTTTAATTATACATTTTATTAAGCCAAATATGTCCAAAATATTATCATTTCAACATATAATTGGTTGGAGCCAGTGCTGTGGCATAGTTGGCTAAGCCTCCACCTGTGCCACCAGCACCCCAAATGGGATGAACCCAAGTCAGTTTGTGTCCTGGCTGCTCCTTTTCCGATCCAGCTCTCTGCTAATGGCCTGGGAAAGCAGTGAAAGATGGCCCAAGTTCTTGGGCCCCTGCACCCATGTAGGAGACCCAGAAGAAGCTCCTGGCTCCTGGCTTCGGATTGGCGCAGCTCCAGCCATTGCAGCCATTTAGGGAGGTAAACCAAGGGATGGAATACCTCTGTCTCTGTCTCTCCCTCTCTGTCTAAAACTCTACCTTTCAAATAAATAAATAAAATCGATTTAAAATTATTGAGATATTTTATACTTTTCTGTCATACTCAGTTTTTGAAACCCAGTGTGTTCTATAGCTGTGGTACGTCTGTTTTTGGATAAGTCATATCTCAGGTGCTCAAGAATCTCATGTGCTCACGTGGCTACCACACGGGACAGTTAATTCTAGAAGCATGACATGACTTTGGAGGTCATCCAGCCTGACTCGTTAATTACAGAATTGATGGAAATAAAAAAAAGGTTGAGTACATTTCTTTAAGTTGTATACTAATTAGTGGATAAGGGGTCAGATTAGTGTGAGGAGTCAGATGGGTTAACAGGCAGTCAGGTTCGTCCTAGTGGAAATTGACGGCTCAAAATGCTTTCTTCCCCCAGAAGTTATATTTAGCAAAATCAAAAGTGCCTGACCTACTTGCTCAGGAATCTCCATTTTTCTCATGAGAATAGCAAGGGAGTTTTGCCTCTCTTGGAGCCCCGCTCCATGCCACCCTGACTAGAGGTCAATGACTCTAATAAATCTTGCTTTTAAATCTCTCTGCTTTGTCTGCTTGGAAATTCTTCTTCCATGTGAGACAAAGAACTTGGGGAATATTCACCTGTAACAATGGGATTAGAATACAAGGGTCTTTTCTGTACCCCCTGGTTTTATCACAAAGCTGATTCACTGCAAAGCTGAACTAGAACTTGGGACTCCCTCTGCTCTGAGGCTCTTTTCTATAGGCAGTGCCTCTCTACCTGTATTACCTTTCTCATACTTAATATAAAGTCACGGGAAAAAAATCTGGCTGCAAACCAAGAACAGAGTCCTGCTGAGTTCCTCCATATCTTCCCACAGAGATAATATTTTATGACTTGTCACCCTTGTCCCCAGAAACCTGTGGTTTCAAGAAACCACTTTGAAAACTCTGATTCCTTTAGGCAATGGTTTTCAGTCAGTGTACATCACAATTGCATAGGAAGCATTTGCAAAATTCAAACAACGGTTCCCTACCCCAGAATTTATACGTTTATACGTGGTTTATACGTGCATTCACATTAATTGCTAGTTTTGAAAATGGTTCCCAACATTCTAATGTGTAACCCAACTCACAAGACCTCACGCTGTCAGAGCCACTGAGTAGCCTGGTGGCAGGCAGTGCAAACCCAAGTCAGGAGCTTGATAAGTCAGCAGGAGGCTTTTTTTTTTTTTTTTTTTTTTTTTTTTTGACAGGCAGAGTGGACAGTGAGAGAGAGACAGAGAGAAAGGTCTTCCTTTTCCGTTGGTTCACCCTCCAATGGCCGCCGCGGCCGGCGTACCGCGCCTAGGCAGGAGCCAGGTGCTTCTCCTGGTCTCCCATGGGGTGCAGGGCCCAAGCACTTGGGCCATCCTCCACTGCACTCCCTGGCCACAGCAGAGAGCTGGCCTGGAAGAGGAGCAACCGGGACAGAATCCGGTGCCCCGACTGGGACTAGAACCTGGTGTGCCGGCGCCGCAAGGCAGAGGATCAGCCTACTGAGCCGCGGCGCCAGCAGGAGGCTGTCTTAAGCCCCACAGGAAAGGATGCCCTAAGCACCTCCCAGGGCGGGGCTACCTGGCTTCCTTTTCCTCTGAGCTCTATATCTGCTCCCAAGGACACCTTTAGCTTCATTTCCTGCTCTTGCAGCCTCACCTGTGGTACTGCCAGAGCCAGCAGAGCAGGCAGGAATGCAGTGCGCAGGACTCTTGCTGGTGGCCTTGGCTGCCTGTGTGGCTCTTCAACCCTCAGAAGGTGAGTGGGGCACTGGCCATCAGGCCTCCAGTGGCTGGGAGGACTCCCAAATCAGTCTTGAAAGAGTGGGTTGAGGCAGAGCTCTTTATGTCTTCAGGCTAATTTTCAATGATTTCTGATTACCTACAAGACAATGGCATACATTTAAATTCTAAATCTCTGAGGAATTTCAGGAAGGCACTTCACTGTAACAACGTATTATTATTTGCCAAGTGAGGAATAACTCCTCCACATAAGTGCAACTTAGAGTGGCATTTCCTTTTAGATGACAGAATCTTAGAAAGCTGGTGCCAGAGGTTGGCATAAAGCCTGTTATTCATATGTGTTCCCTGTGCCCAACCTGCTAAATGTCTGAACACAAGTGAGTACTTTCTTGGGGGAATAGAGACTGGACCAAGGGGTACTGATTGGGTAAGCTGAAAATTTTCCCAGCAGAGTCAGCCCTGTGGATACAGAAATCTGAAGCTTCAGTTTGATCTTTAGAAATGGGAGCAGGATGAAAGAGATTAAACATGCAAATTAGATCTGAGAGAATTTAAATCGTGAGTTTCTAGCATGCAACTGGGAGACTGTAACTGAATCTGCACTGCACAGACTCTGCTCTACAGCAGCACTCACTACTGCATTAGGGAAACCCTAACTGGAGGTGCTCAACAATACTGGGCTGATGCCATCTTTGCTTGTGTTCTACCCTGAATAGATCTGTAAGTGCAGAGGCAGAATATAAACTTCATTTGGTCTACTTTTTAAGAAATTGAGCTATCATTTAAAAACAGAGATTTCACATGCACACATACAAATTGGACATTAAAATTTCTTTCAAAAAAGCTAATCTGAAAACCATGGTTCCATGTACACTAGCAGGGACTGGTCAGAGTGGACTAGCACTAGTCCTTTTCCTCTGAAGTTTGCTATCTCGTATTAATTGCTTGGCCCCTGTAGCTTTAGGGATCCCAGTATGGTGCACTGAGGTACTGGGCTTATATAAATAAAGTAGAGGGGGGAAATATGGAAAACTCCCTCTTACTATCATTCTATCTTTTCAAGATATGGTTCAAACTCTGACTTTTTACTATTTCTGCAAAATATTTTTTATGAAGAATTCACCATTGAAATTTCAGGATTCACTTTCTTTGTTTCTTAAAGGTCTGTCTACTAAGGCTTTACACCTAGTTTTGGCAGCTCTACCAACATAAAGCTTTGAAATAAAGGTGTGCTTCCTGCCAGCCTCCTGACCCATGTGCAACTGTTCACACAGCAGCAGCAGCAACTGCTGCCCTCCTGCAGAAAAGGGAGGAGCAGGCATAGGGCACAGATGGGACAGAGGAGGCTGTGCTACACCCAGGACCAAACTTCACATAGGACAGAGCCCTGGAAGGACAGCAAATGCAGAGGTGCTTGAAAAAGCACTCTGGTGATAAAGGGAGCTGAGACCCAGTAGAAGCCTTTGGTGCAGTCTAGGGCTTTAGTCTGGGCCACAGGAAAATCACATTTTCAGAAAAGCCCCAACCCTTTGCATTTAAACATAGTGATTTGGGTTGGAACACAAGAGGGCAGTTCTCAGTCATGGAACTGAGGGGGCAACACCACTGCTTCCCACAGCAACCTCCCAAAGTGTCTGTGTGCCAGGTGCCCTGTGAGCTGGTGATTCAGGCTCCAGGTATCGGCCGAAGACCAGGTAAGGAGGGGGTGGGGAGGACTCAAAGACGCAGGTAAGGAGGTAAGTGGCCTTGGCAATTATTGCTGGAGAGAGGGGACAGGGAAGTAGCCTATGGCAGTTTAAGACATTGGGAAACACATTTTGTGGTTTCAGGCAGAAAGTTGTTCCATTATCTTAAGGGTGTCTTAAATAGCTATCTTCCTGTCTTGGCTCAATAAATGGCATCCCCAAACTGCTCTGCATAAATGAGGAAGCAGCGGACTCTATTCACAATTAAAAGACTTGGAGTCCTCCCAAAGGTAGGGCATACTCCACATCTGCTGACGTGGAGGCTACCTCAGAGAACTCAGCACTGAGTACACAAACATGTCTACCATGCTGTTCCAGTGTCCCTGGGCTTGGCTGGATTCTTTGAATCCACAGTCTTGGATTTTGTGAGCCTGCTTATTTTTAAAATTTTTATTTTTATTATTGCTTTTTTAAAAAACATATTTTATTTCACTTTATTTTTCTTGTGTAAAATGCATTTTGTAGCCAGTGCTGGAGCCTGAGTTCCCTGCACAGACACCCTGGTGGGGGTCTTTACATGATAGTCAGTGAATTCCTGAGAGGGTGACTTGGGAAACACTGTCTCTTTCCAGAGGCTGGGAACAAATAGCTGTAGGTCTTGGAGATGGCATCAAAGGTAGCCTTGGAAAAGTTGCCTGCAGTTGCAGTGCAGCCCCTGGCTGAAGTGTAGCCATCATCACTACCAGCCATCAGCAGTAGCTTCTTGTGGACAGGGGGCAAGATGATGCCAGTGCTTCCTGGGGCAGCATTGGGGCCATAGCACAGAACCAGTGCTGGGTCCCCTTGCAAGGCACAATGTGGGGCTGGACAATATTGTTCTCCCAGCAGACTTCCAAAAAGACATAATGGAGAGCTTGGCCAGGACCATTGCCCCTTGGATGGTGGTGACTACTTCCTTTGAGCACTTCACGCCTAGGTTTACCTGGCCATTGTAGTCCTCAATGGCAACAAATTCTTTGCACCTGGTCCACTGAACAGCATGCATCTGCTTTTACACCATAATAATCTTCAAAATTTTATGCTTGAGGAATATCCCCAGAAAATCGATGGACAGGGAGAAGAGGCAGATCTCCTCCAAGAATTGCTCTTCTTGCCCTTGACCAGGTGGCCCATCTTGTTAAGAGGGAGCCACTCCTTGTCCTCTGCCTTGATTCTGTGAACTTGGCAGCCTTAATCCTGACCACAACTACAGCCATGGATGCCACTGTAGCTCCTATTCCAGGGCCCTTGGGGGCTCCAGGCCCTCCTGGTATACCAGCATCATCTGTCATTTGGTGTCCTCTTAGAGAAGTGCCTGGCTGTTTTCTCCTGTTCCCCTCCCCTCCCCCATCTCCACAAAGAAACCTTTTATTTAAGGAACACAAACTTCATGCAATTCAAGTACATTCTAGGAATACAAAATAAAAATAAACAAATAAAAAATTATAGGAATACAGTGATTCTTCCCACCATACCTGCCCTCTCACCCACTTTCCCACACCTCATCCTCCTCCCTCTCCCATCTCCAGTCCCATTCTCCACTAAGATGCATTTTCCATTAACTTTATACACAGAAGACCAAAGCTATACTAAGTAAAGAATTCAACAGTTTGAACACACACACAAAAATAAAAATAATAACAATAAAAAACTGTTCCTCAACAGTCAAGACAAGGGCTGTTCAAAGTCATTGCATCTCCAAGTCAATTTCACCCCTTTTTTTCCCCCAGAAACTTAATTAACTTTAAAGAAACACCCAAGAAGCAACTTAAGAAGCACTTAGACATAATTATAACATAACTTTTTGAGGACAGAGGTGCGCATGGGAAGTCAGTGCACAGTGACTCCTGTTGTAATTTAACAACCAGGGCCAGCGCCGCGGCTCACTAGGCTAATCCTCCGCCTTGCGGCGCCAGCACACAGGGTCCTAGTCCCGGTCGGGGCGCTGGATTCTGTCCCAGTTGCCCCTCTTCCAGGCCAGCTCTCTGCTGTGGCCCGGGAGTGCAGTGGAGGATGGCCCAAGTGCTTGGGCCCTGCACCCCATGGAAGACCAGGAGAAGCACCTGGTTCCTGCCTTCAGATAGGCGTGGTGCGCCGGCCGTGGCAGCCATTGGAGGGTGAACCAACGGCAAAAGGAAGACCTTTGTCTCTCTCTCTCTCACTGTCTACTCTGCCTGTCAAAAAATAAAAAATAAATAAATAAAAATAAAAAAAATTTAACAACCAACACAGTTATGCATGATGTCAGTGATCACTCAAGGCTCTTAACATGAGCTGCCTTGGCTATGGAAGCTTCTTGAATCCACAAGCTCTGTTGTGGGGAGCAGGGTCCGTCTCCTGCAACATGGCGGGGCGCCTGGGAGATAAATAAGTACTGAAACTGTGGACTGAAACTAACTCTATGCGTCTGATCTCCCACCATATGGCGCTGAGAGGGAGTAAACAAATCTTACACAGCTGCTTTGTCAATTAGCTGATTCCTGATTCAACCTCTGATTGGAGGAAAGCCACGTGCTCAGCACGCGGGCAGTGGAGCACGGATTGGTGGGAGAGGACTATAAAAGGGGGAGAGAGACAACATGCGGGGCCCCCTGGGAGAGTTGGTCGGGGACCTCGTTGGTGCTGCTCCTCCGCGAAGGCAGGGGAGTGGCAGCAAATCTGGGAAGGACCGGGGAAAGAAAACAGAGTCCAGTGTCGTAGAGTCCGGTGTCGTTCCTCCGCGAGCGGGGGAACGACACTCTGTCAGTATTTAGACTAGGCCATAAGCAAAATAGAAGTTCTCTCCTCCCTTCAGAAAAAATTGCCTCCTTCTTTGATGACCACTTTTTTCCACTGGGGTCTCACCGACCAAGGTCCTTCAGGTAGGACATTTTTTGCCACAGTGTCTT